>NC_142808.1:62676230-62757105 GCF_049724085.1 Artemia sp. Qi Xiang Cuo | reverse complement strand
TATCTCTATTGATAAGCCCTTTTCAGTAATTGAATGAATGAATTCAGCAATAATTTATATTCAAATCCATCACGCTGAGATATGTATACACTAAAAAATTTATTTGGGAAAATTTAATAAAAAGAGATAATGCAATTTTTACTGAAACAAAACAAGAACGAGCAATATCTTGAATTTCTTGCAAACAAGAGCATGTTTGGGAGTAACGCGGCAAATATTGTGCTGGCCTTCTTCCATTCAGCTTGTAGCGTAAACACATGACCTGAAAACTGAAAAGAGAATGTATTATTGGTAAAGTTTCTTTCTCTTACATTAGGTCTTCATGGGAAATGAGATCTAATAGCCAACTGGTTGGCTACTCTAAATGTGTATATAGCTGAGACTTTAATAGCAAACTAGTTAGCTAATTCTAGGTTCTAATATATGTTAGAAGCCTTATTGATAGCCAACTAGTTAGCTAATTTTACGTGTGTAGGCTATTAGAAACTATATTGATAGCAGACTAGTTGGCTATTTTAAACTAAAGTTAATGCATACATTGGACATTAATAGCCAACTAGTTAGCTACTTCTTATATTGTATATAGAACTCTAATATTAGCTGACTAGCCTAGTTGGCTAACTAAGGCTGCAATGTATACATAGGTGAGATCTAATAGCCAACCAGTTGGCTAATTTTTAGATTGTATATATATATACACGGTCGTTCTTATTAGACACCTAGTTGTCTAGACATTTTTCCCTATATATACATGGTATCTTAGTAGCCAACTAGTTAGCTAATTTTGCATATGTAGGCTATTAGATACTGTATTGATAGCTGACTAGTTGGCTATTTTAAACTCAAGTTTATGTATACATTGGACATTAATAGCAACTAGTTAGCTATTTTTATATTGTATATAGAACTCTAATATTAGCTAACTAGTTGGGTAATTAAGGCTTCAATGTATATATAGGTGAGATCTAATAGCCAACCAGTTGGCTAATTGAAAGATTGTATATCTATAGACGGTTATTCTTATTAGCCGCCTAGTTGGCTAGACCTTTTTTTCTATATATAATGCTTGGCTAAGGTTTTTTTCTTTATACATAGACTGTACTATTTTCAATTAGCCATCTGGTGGTATCCCGTCCTGTTTTGAAGAAAAATTTCGACAGTGGTTCCAAAATTGCACTGTCTAATCATTTGTGCCTTTACCCTACGTCAGACATAAACTTTCAGTAGTTTGAATAAAGTTCTGTCAATATAATATTAGCTGCCATTTTAATTTAATTTATCAAGAAAAAGCCAATTTGGCTACATTTTAGAGAAGATCAGACGTATCTTGAGGCATTTCTGCTGATCCCAACTTTCTTTGGCAGAAATATAACCAAGTAATGACAGTTTGAGCATTACATAGCTACATAAAATGTCAGGAGCTCATTTTGTGTTAAAAACTGAAAACTGATTAAATTGAATATTCTTTTCTAATCTGAGTATCAAACAGTTCGTGGTAACGAACTGTAAGTAAGGAGCGACCCGGCTCAATGGTAACCGAAACTCTAGAAAACGGGTTTTTGATACCAATAGATATATCAAAAGAATCAGATTTCAATGCTGATTTCAAACATATAACTTTCATCAAGTTTAGTCCTACCCATCAAAAGTTAAGCGCCTGAGAAAATTTGGCTGATTTTCGAAAAAAGGGGAAAGACCCCCTAAAAGCTATAGAACCTTAATGAAAATCACACCATCATAATCAGCGTATCAGAGAACCCTACTGTAGAGGTTTCAAGCTCCTATCTACAAAAATGTGGAATTTTGCATTTTTTGCCAGAAGAAAGATCACGGATGCGTGTTTATTTGTTTGTTTGTTTTTTTTTTTTACCCATGGGTGATCGTATCGACCCAGTGGTCCTACAATATCGTGGGAGGACTCATTGGAACGAAAATTTAAAGTTCTTGCGCCGTTTTAAAGTGACCAAAAAAAATGGAGGGTAACTAGGCCACCTCCCACGCTCATTTTTTCCCCAAAGTCACCCGAGCAAAACTTTGAGATAACCATTTTGTTCAACATGGTCGAAAATATGATAAAAATGTCTTTTAGGATGACTTGATCCCCCAAAGTCCCCAGGGGGAGGGCTGAAAGTTATGAACTTTACTCAATGTTAACATATAGTATTGGTTATTGGGAAGTATACAGACTTTTTCAGAGGAGATTTTTCTGGTAGGTGGGGGAAGGAGAGGGTCGGGGGCTATATGGAAGGATCTTTCCATGAAGGAAGTTTTCATGGAGGAAGGGAAATTGCCATGAAGGGGGCGCCGGACTTGCCAGCATTATTTATTGGTTATTCGGAAGTATACAACCATTTTCAGGAAGGATTTTTTCTGGAGGGGGGGGGCTAGAGGAGGGATTACTCTGGAGAATATTTCCGTGGAGGATGTTTCTTTGGGGTAAGGGACATTTCTATGAAGGGGGCGCCGGATTTCCCAGCATTATTTAAGAAACGATCAGAAGTTAAGTAAAAAAAACAAGTTTTTTCAACTGAAATGTAAGAAGGAATATTAGAACTTAAAACGAACAGAAATTATAACGTATGTGAGGGGGTTCTCCCCCAAGTCAATACCACGCTCTTTAAGCTACAGATTTTTTTTATTGCTTTCAAAAGAGCTATCTATTCTAATTAAACGGCCTTTGTGATTCAAGGGTTTGTGAATCAAAATTTTTTTTAACTTTTAACGTAAAGAGCGTGGTATTGACTAAGGGAGAACCCCTTCATATAAGTAATAACATATACGTAATAAAAAAAAACAATAAAAAAACAAGCGATACGGCTCAATAGTAATCGAAACTTTTAAAAACGAAATTTTGATGTCAATAAATGTATCAAAAGAATGTGTTTATAATGCTGATCCTAAATATATAAATTTTATTAAGTTTAGTATTACTCATCAAAGGCTACGAGCCTCGAGAAAACTCACTCTGATTTTTTAAAGAGGGGGAAACATCCCCTACAAGTGAAAGAATTTTAATGAAAATCACACCGTCAGATTCAGCGTATCAGAAAACCCTATTACATAGGTTTCAAGCTCATATCTGCAAAAATCTGCAACTTTGTATTTTTTGCCAGAAGAAAAATATACGAATATAGAAGTTAGTTACGTAAGTTAATTTGTAAAGACATCCATTTAGCAAAAGAAAAGTAAAATTTTTATGCAAATAAAAGCTGCATTAACTAAAAAACGATCAGAAATTAAATAAAAAAAACGAGTTTTTTAAACTGAAAGTAAGGAGCGACATTAAAACTTAAAACGAACAGAAATTATTCCGTATATGAAAGGGGCTGTCCCCTCCTCAACGCCTCGCTCTTTACGCTAAAGTTTTTTATTGTTTTAAAAAATAGAGTTTTGAGAAAGTCAAACTTTTTATCGTTTTAAAAAATAAAGTTGTGAGACAGAGTCAAACTTTAGCGTAAAGAGCGAGGCGTTGAGGAGGGGACAGCCCCTTTCATATACGGAATAATTTCTGTTCGTTTTAAGTTTTAATGTCGCTCCTTACTTTCAGTTTAAAAAACTTGTTTTTTTTATTTAATATCAGATATAGTGTCCACGTTTCACATTGTCACAATATAATGACGGCTTCAGGAGATGGTGTTCCAAGTCATGATTAAAGAGAGTTATCCTGTTATGCAGGAAAATTTTGACAGTGGTTCCAAAATTGCACTGTCAAATCATTGGTGCATTTATCCTATATATGGAATTTTATCGGTAGCTTACTAGTTGGATATTTTCAATACAAGTTATATCTGGGAGCTTAATTGCAAACTAGCCTAGTTAACTATTTGCAAAGTGTAGGCTTATATGAAATTCTGTTGATAGCTGACTATTTGGCTAATTCCTGGTGAAACTTGTATATAAGTGAGGTCTAATAGCCAACTACTTAGCTAGGCTAAACATTTTAGAACTGTTGCCTCCTTCCAAATATATTGGCTGGTAATGCCTCTGGTTGGCACCAAATCCTTGGAGAAGTAATCCTTGGAATCCTTGGTAATCCTTGGGAAGTAATATACTTTTATTTCTTAGTCCCAGGTTACCAGTTACTGTTATTTCCATTGCCTCCACTTTTACCCATTCCCAGCCCTCAGCCTGTGGAACTGGATACTTCCTCTTCCTCTAGTAAATATCAATTTTTTTTTTTGGGCAACAGAAATAAATTGTTGAATCTTCTTTAATTACTTATAAATAGTGGCTGCCACAAGTTATTGTTTTTGAGTAGTAGGTAGTTTCCAAAAATTGTGAAAACTCTTTTACAACTTTCATAATAACTTAATAAGAAAAAAATATTGCTTAACTTAATCCCCCCCCCCCCCCCAGTCTGATGGATATATACAGTGATTTATAAATATTTATGATATTCATTTTGTTAATATGACTCATTTACTCTTGTTAATGGATTAGTATTTGTTTTAAAAACAATGGAGACAAATAGATTTGCACTGTTAAAAGACATGGGTTGAACATATAGAGCAGACTGTATATTTGTCTTTCAGAAGAGGGTGGGGGGATAAAGTGAAGCATCACAGTCTTAGGAATGAAATGAGTAAGTATTTATTAGTGCTTTAAAGGGATTTGTCATAATTGCTTGTAACAGTTTTATGATCAGTTACTTAGACCTAGATCTTCCAATGCTTAATGTAATATAGAATAGCACTTGCTCACATCTGCGATAGGCAATCCTCAGATCACAGCTCATTGAGTGATAATTTAAGAGCTCTGGCCTTATGTTTAATGAAACAACCAATGGTGATCGGTTGTCTACCAGTTTATTAAGTCTACCAGATCTGTTTTCTTGAGGCCCTGAGAGGTCCAGGACCAAAAATCACAGGGATGTTGTCCTTGCTTCATTTGATACAACCCTGGCATCACTACTTTCTAAAACTTTGTATTTTTTTTTGTGTTTTTCATGAGAAACCTGATCTAAGGGTCAAGGACCATTCTCATCCCAACTAGTTGCAAGTACTCTTTCAAGGAAATTGTTCTCAAATCTAATTGATCTTTTTTCTAGAGCATTAAATATTCACTCTGTATTTATAATGAGGAGCAATTTCAGCTAAAAAGACTACTTAAAAAGAAAGTAATTTGTATATTTTAAAAGCATGTGAATTGAAAATAATGTGATAAGTTGACTATGCACCTGGTTAAGTGCTAAACAATCTCCATATTACAAACTGTAACCCTGAGCTTAAGAGTTTTAGACAGCAATAAATATATTGGTAAGATTTGTTTGTTATTTCCCTTGGATTTTGAGAAAGGACATGATAGAGATGTGAGCTACAAAACCTCATATTGGACCCTAGATTAGACTAAAATTTATTCTTGAACTGTCAATGTTCTATTGTTACAAATTTCCAAGCTGCAAAGAGCTATTATTTTGGAATTTTAATTTAAAAGTTTTTTGATACTTAAAATAGGGCCAATAGAAGTACAGTTAGATTTTATAAATACATTTTTAAACCTCTATTTCTACCTCTCTTTAATAATACAAAATGAAAAGAGAATATTATTCTATTGATTTGGACTGTTGAACCTTGTGAACCTCATCCTTTTTTTTATTAATATAATTTTTGCTTTACAGTTTACAACATACGTTATTACAGGTTGCCTAATTTCTAAGGACCTATTGATCTCCTGTGTAGGAAGGACCAATTCCAAGCGTTGTTGATAGTATTCTACACTTTATAAGAGATTTTAAGTGTATTAGAAGAATTTGTTATTGACTTACCTCTAATTCCAAATATGGCTGAAAATTTCACTCTATCTGAAGCTTCTGATGTTAAGAATGGTAAGTTATCTAATTATTGTTCTGCTAAGAAAATAGAAGGAAAATATTTCCTTCTAATTTGTTACTTAGAAAAATTTCAAGTAAAAAAATGAAAGTAAAAGTTACCTTATCTTTGTATATTTGTCTAACCTTAACACTTGAGGTAGAAAAAAATTGAATTTCCTGAAAGTTGAAATAAATTGAAACTTAGTTTCTAAATTTTAAGTTTAAACTCTTAAAAGCAAATAATCCCTGTTGATAGGAATTTTCCCTCCATTCCTTTGGGCATGCAAAATAAAATAAACATATCACCAGAGTTACAGCCACAATGAGGTATCTAAAATGCCTTATTTTTCAACTGAGGATTAGATAATAATTTTTTGTCTAAACCAGATAATATTGTGTCTCTTAAATGTCAATCCTGATTGTTTCCGACTAAATTACAGATTAAAAAAAAAAACACAAAAGACAACAATAGGCAATATTAATCACAAACACAACACTAGGAAATAGAGGAGAAAATATGTTAAAGGATACTACATCAGACATAAAATCAAATTTGCAATGCAGTATTCTTTGCATACCTGTACGGAAAGTATATTTGCATTGTTTGAAAACACTCTGTGTAGGATCCACACTTTTTAGGGAGTTTTGTTTTGTTTTCTCTTTATAACATGGGATCATTGAAATTTGGTTGGATGTAGTTTATTTGGTTTATTAGGAGCTTATCTCAAAGCATAGACACAGCTGATTTTGTCACCCTTTTGGTTGCTCTTGTTGTGAGACTGGTGAGTTGAGTATTTCTTTTGCAAATATCTCTCGCTTTGACTGTTGTAATGATAAGTAGAAGTGATAATGATGATAATTTTTTGAAAAACAAAAGTTCTATTACTGTGCATAAAAAACATTTTATGAATTCAAAATTAGTGGAAGAAAATCTTTTGTCTCATATTTAACAGCATCACAACACACCACAAATACAAATTACAGTGATCACCAGGGTTTCAATGTGTCACTACAGAAAGTGTTTGGGGAGGTTGCTCTTAGTGATTGATTTGGGTGATATAGCTATTAAAATTTCTTGTTTTTTGGCCAATCTACCTGTATTTACTTTACCGCATGTGTTTCCATCAATCTATTTTCCTAATAAAAAACAAACCAGTAAAATAACAGCACTTTAAATCCATTTTTAAGCAACTCAATTGTTTGTACTGAGTGGCTGAAAAAATTAGGGGCACTTCACCCTCAAATATGTGACACTCCTTCAATTGCTGAGGGTGAGATAATCTCTACTTGATATTTTAAAATAACTTGTTTTAGTTGAACCAGTTTTTATAAGGAATTGATCCCCCTGTTTTCCATTTCCTGGTTCTACTTATCAAAATTGAGCATTATTGTGAAAAAAGCTATTTAGATACAAATGAAACAAGATCTTTTTTTAACATTGGTAAATTGTAAATTTGATTTCTACGGTACTGAACTAAGCCTAGTTTATTTGAAAATGCTTTACCAAGTGACAGAGAGGTTTAGTTGAACTTCCTAAACTCTCTAATGCCTCCTAAAATTTAACATGTCTCCCAGGGAATTTTCTAGAATTTCTCAGGACAGTATAAACTGGAATCTGACTTCTAAGAATACAGCTCTACATCTTTTGATAATGAAATTTAATTTATTGCGGGTTCTAATAATAGATTGGCCTTAGATTGTTTAATTTTTTAGATTAAATAAGCCAGTTTATTTAGATTTTTGGGCATATGAAACTATTGGGGATTTTTTGGTTAGATAGGAGGAGTGAATAGCGTACAAAAATTCTTCCATTAATCAAATTTAATGTTTTTATTTGTCTTTTTGACAAGGGAGAGGGGGGCTAGTTTATTTTTGTATGTGTAAATGATTGTTAAATTGTGTTTGTAGCTAAAGGAGTGTCCCTGAAAAGAAATTTGTTTTCACAGATTATTACTTCAAGCTGGTTTTGGTTGACACTATTGATTTGACCTTCTTTTCGGAACAATATTGACTTGACCTTGTTTTCGGAAGGCAGTCAGTATGAACAAGGACTCAAAATATTAGCCATTATAAGAAAATATGATCTAGTATATTCAGCCTGGAATTCTATGCGAACACATTGATTATGATAATTTATTTGCCAAAGCAATAAGAATACATAAATTAAATAATGTTAATATTTTGATTAATAAATATCAGTATACGTATGTTAAACTGACAATGCATATTCATTTGTATTTTTTTCAGTAAAGTGCAAATTATGTTTTGGTCTTGGGAAGGCATAGGGGTTTTGAGCCCAACTTATGTTAATTTCTGCTCGTTTTGAGTTTGACTCTGTTATTTATTGTAATTTTCTGTTCGTTTTGGGTTTCATTTATTTATCGATGCTGATTTGTGGTAGTTTCACGCTTGGTAGATTATTTGATTTTATTTTTGCTAATTTTTTGTTTAGTGGAGTTCTTTACTTTTCTTTGAAAAATTATTTTTTGGAAAAAGTTTTTTTAATTAATCTCTGTTCGTTTTATATTGACATAGTCTTTTCAGGGAAAAAGAAAATAATGCTTTAAATCTTTTCGTTTTTTTTAAGAATTTATAGTTTGGCCTGCTATTAGTATGCTGGAGAAAAGTTTTCAGCAATTTTTAACAACATAAACCTTTTTAAAAATCTGGTCACAAATAGTAGTGTTTAATTTAGTTTCATACATCCTTTAGTTGACCTGAAATGGAAAACTTGATACCCTTCGCAAAAAATCTGTTTACTTTCTTTGATAGCTTGGATATACTTACGCTATTTTGATTTGGTTAAATTTTAAGAGCAGAAGTAGCCCCAAAAGTTTGAACATAATACCCTCAGTCGTTCTTGGGATACTGCTGAGATGCCTTATTGGGAATTAGCATTAACACAGTGCATTTGGATTTTTTTTTTCTCATGGCAACATTTAGTTTTTAAACATAAAGGCAAATGGGAGGATGGGCGTTGGAGGGGGATTAGTTTTCCTCCAATCACTTTCGACTATTAAAAAGGGCATAAGCCCTTTCTATTTTCAATCGAATGAGCCCTTTTCGAAGTTCCAACGACAACTCCTTCAATACAATGTGCCCTGGTCTAAAAAATAACAACAACAACAAAAAATACATTATACCCACATCGATCTTTAATATTAAAATGTCAAGCCTTCCAATAAATTTTGACTATTAAAAAGAGCACTAGGCCTTTCGATTTCCAATCGAATGAGCCTTTTTTTAATTTCTACGACAACACTTTCAATAAACACCTTATATGCCCCCAGGGACTAAATTACAACCCTTACCCTAAGGGCTGTGAGGGTTGTTGTCATCCTCAAAGACCTAAGTTCTAGAACTTTCTGCAACGTTTAACAAAATGGCTATCTGACAATTTTGATTGGATGTGTTTTGGGAAATTATGGGGGTGAGAGGGGGGTTAATTACCCTCCAATAACTTTCAACTATTAAGAAGGGCATTGGCCCTCTCAATTTCCAATTGAATTAGCCCCTTTTGAAGTTTTTACGACAGCTCTATCTATAAAAACATAATATGCCTCCAGGGCATAACTTACAACCTTTGCCATGGGGGCTCTGGGGGGTTTGTCATCCTTAAATACATAATTTCCAGAACTTACAACTACTTTGAACAAAATGGCTCTCTCTAAACTTTGATTGAATGTGTTTGGGGAAATGGTGGACGTGAGAGGTTATTAGAGGTTAATTACTCTCCACTCACTTTCGACTATTAAAAAGGGCAATATCAATTTCCAATCAAATGAGCCCCTTTTGAAATTTCTACAACAACTTTTTATGTAAACCTTAGATACCCCTAGGGCATAACTTACAACCCTTGCGCTGAGGGCTCCAATGGGGTTGTCATCCTAAAAGACCTAATTTCCTGAATTTTTGACTACGTTGAAAAAAATGGATATCTCAAAATATTGATTGTATGTGTTTGAGGAAATGGTGGGCGTGAGAGGGGGGTTTGTTGCCCTTCAATCACTTTTGACTATTAAAAAGGGCACTAGCCCTTTCAATTTCTAATCGAATGAGCCCTTTTTGAAGTTTCTACAACATTGCTTTCTATAAAAACCTTATATGCCCCCAGGGCATAACTTACAACCCTTGCCTAGAGGGCTTGGGGGGGGGGAGGTTGTCATCTTCAAAGACCTAATTTCCAGAACTTTCAACTCCGTTGAACAAAAGGGCTATCTTAAAATTTTGATTGGATGTGTTTGGGGAAAAGGTGGGCGTCAGAGGTGGGTTAGTGGCCCTCAAATCACTTTCGACTATTAAAGAGGGCACTAACCCTTTGAATTTCCAATCGAATGAGCCTTTTTTGAAGTTCCTATGACATCACTTTCTTTAAAAAGCTTATATGCCCCCAGGGCATAACTTACAACCCTTGCCCTGAGGGCTGTGGGGGAGTGTCCTTCTCAAAAATATAATTTATATCTGGAAATCAACTACGCTGAACAAAATGGCTATTTCAAAATTTTGACTGGATGTCTTTGGGGAAAAGGTGGGCGTGAGAGGTAGGTTTTGTGGCCCTCCAATCACTTTCGACATTTAAAAAGGGCACTAGCCCTTTGACTCTCCAATCGAATGAGCCGTTTTTGAAGTTTCTATGACAGCGCTTTCTATACAAACCTTATATGCCACCAGGGGATAACTTACAACCCTTTCCCTGAGGGCTGCGGGGGAATGTCCTCCTCAAAAACATAATTTCTATCTGGAAATCAACTACGCTCAACAAAATGGCTATTTTGTCGACTAATAGCCGTTCTATTAAAACCTAATATGCCCCCATGGCATAACTTACAACCCTTGCCCTGAGGGCTTTGAGGGGGTTGTCCTCCTCAAAGACCTAATTTACAGAACTTAAAACTACGTTGAATAAAATGGCTATCTCAAAATTTTGATTGGATGTGTTTGGGGAAAAGGTGGGCATGAGAGGGGGGTTAGTTGCCTTCCAATCACTTTCGAGTTTCGACTACTAAAAAGGGCACTAGCCCTTTGAATTTCCAATCGAATGAGCCTTTTTTGAAGTTTCTACGACAATGCCTTCTATAAAAACCTTACATGCCCCAGGGCATAACTTACAGACCTTGCCCTGAAGGCTAAGGCTGTGGGTGAGTGTCCTCCTATGCTGAACAAAATGGCTATATCAAAATTTTGATTGGATGTGTTTCGGGAAATGGTGGGCGTGGAAGGGGTGTTATTTGCCTTCCAATCACTTTCGACTATTAAAAAGGGCACAAGCCACTCCAATTTCCAATTGAATGAGCCCTTTTTGAAGTTTCTACGACAACTTCTTCGATACAAAGTTCCCTGCTCTGAAGGAAAAAATAATAAATAATAAATTGTGCCAACATCGTTCTTATATGTCCTCAAGGCATAACTTAAAACCCTTGCCCCGAGGGTTTTGGGGGATTGTCCTCCTCAAAAACATATTTTCTATCTGGAAATCAACAACGCTGAAAAAATGGCTATCTCAAAATTTTGATTGAACGTGCTTGGGGAATAGGTGGGCGTGAGAGGTAGGTTAGTGGCCCTCCAATCATTTTGACTTTTAAAAAGGACACTAGCCCTTTGAATTTCCAATCGAATGAGCCGTTTTTGAAGTTTCTACGACATCGCTTTCTATACAAACCTTATATGCCCCCAGAGCATAACTTACAACCCTTGCCCTGAGGTCTGCGAGGGAGTGTCCTCCTCAAAAACCTAATTTCTATCTGGAAATCAACTATGCTGAACAAAATGGTTATCTAAAAATTTTGATTGGATGTGTTTCGGGAAATGGTGGGCGTGGAAGGGATGTTAGTCGCCTTCCTATTACTTTACACTATTAAAAAGGGCACTAGCCATTTCAATTTCTAATCGAATGAGCCCTTTTTGAAGTTTTTACAACAACGCGTTCTATAAAAACCTTATATGCCCACAGGGCACAACTTACAACCCTTGCCCTGAGGGCTGTGAGGGGGTTTTCATCGTCAAACACCTTATTTACATAACTTAAAACTACGTTGAATAAAATGGTTATCTCAAAATTTAGATTGGATGTGTTTGAAGAAAAGGTGGGCGTGAGAGGGGGTTAGTTGCCCTCCAATAATTTTTGAGCTTCGAACTATTAAAAAAGGCACCAGCCCTTTGAATTTCCAATCGAATGAGCTTTTTCTGAAGTTTCTACGACAATGCCTTCTATAAAAACCTTATATGCCCCCAGGGCATAGCTTACAGCCCTTGCCCTGAAGGCTAAGGCTTTGGGGGAGTGTCAAAAACATAATATTTATCTGGAAATGAACTACGAGGGCTACTAGTTGCCCTCCAATCGCTTTTGACTATTAAAAAGAGTACTAGCCCTTTGAATTTCCAACCGAATGAGCCTTTTTTGTAGTTTCTACGACAACTCCGTCGATACGAAGTGCCTGGGTATGGAGAAAAAAAAAATATTGTGCCAACATCGCTCTTTACTTAGGTAGCGCAATTGCGCTGCCTATGATAATATATACTCAATTTTAATTCTCATAGCACCTCCAGTTTGGTAAACTTTTGCCGTTTGTAACTAAAAAAGTTTGAAATCAAAAGCGATTTGAGAAACGTGGTTGTCAATAGAGATGAGTAATTCTTGAAGAGGGCTTTAATTTTGCTAGTTGGTACCTCAGAAAGACAGATTTAGGGGTGAAATCATCTATGGCGTTGAGAAGCGGGGAAAGGGCTAAAATATAGATGAAGAGTGAGAAGGGAGATGATACTGTTTTCGAGTTGACATCAAGGTAGAAAATTTAGTGTTTACGGCAGGATATTTTTTAACTGCAGGAACTTGAGTCGCATTAGCATGGTAGTCGCGAGAGATAAAATGAACATGGGGGGGGCTCAAGGGGATAGCATAAGAAGAAGTAAAGCTTGACCACCCCTTGCATGAAAACCTTGCATTCCCCCTTGAAAGATTATTTGATCTTTAAACTATCTTTAAGAATATGGGTATCTCAAAATATTTATGGGATACATTCGGGGAAAAGAGGGCATTGGGAGAGGCTAGTTGCCCTCTGATCACTTCTCACTCTGAATACGGGTATTAAAACTTTCAATTTCCAATCAAATAAGCCCCCTCCAAAGTTTATAAGACTACCCCTTGCATAAAAACCTTTATTGTCCTAGGATACAACTTTTACACGTGGACCCAGGCTCTGGAAGGGTTGCTGTCAACCCAGGAGTTTCTTTTATCTGATCTTTAATCTGTTTTGATTGATCTGATCTTAGGAGTCAAAATCTATAGGAGGGGAACTAGACCCCCACCCCTTTTTTCCCCAAATGAATCCGATCAAAATATTCAGGTATATATTTTTTTTCAAAATAGATTAAAGATCAGATAAAAGAAACTCCTGGGTTGACACAACCCTTCCAGAGCCTGGGTCCACGTGTAAAAGTTGTATCCTAGGACAATTAAGGTTTTTATGCAAGGGGTAGTCTTATAAACTTTGGAGGGGGCTTATTTGATTGGAAACTGAAAGTTTTAATACCCGTATTCAGAGTGAGAAGCGATCGGAGGGCAACTAGCCTCTCCCAATGCCCTCTTTTCCCCGAATGTATCCCATAATCATTTTGAGATACCCATATTCTTAAAGATAGTTTACAGATCAAATAATCTTTCAAGGGGGAATGCAAGGTTTTCATGCAAGGGGTGGTCGTAACTTCAGAGGGGGGCTCATGCGATTGTAAATTGAAAGTTCTAGTTTCCTGCTTAAGAGCGAAGTGATTAAAGGGCAATTAGTACCCCCCCCCCCGCTCTCTTTTCTCCAAACGCATCCGACCAAAATTTTTAGATAGCAATTTTGCTCAAAATAGTCCAAATATCAGATAACAAAAATTTCGGGGTCGATACAACCCTCTGGAGCCCGGAGTAAGTGTTGTAAGCTATTATCCGGGGGCATATAAGGTTTTTATGGGAGGGGTGGTCATATAATCTTTAGAGGGAGCTCATTTGATTAAAATTTAAAGTTCTAATTCCATTTTAAGTGTCAAAATTGGTTGGAGGGCAACTAGCCCTCCCGAGCCCTTTTTTTCAAATAAATTCGATCAACATTTTGAAATAGCCATTTTGTTCAAAATAATTCATGGATCATATAGCAATGTCTCTGGGGTTGACACAGCCTGCAAATCCCGGGGTCAAGGGTTTTAAGTTATTCTCCAGGGGCATATAAGGTTTGATGGAAGAGGATGGTCGTATTTACCTTGAAGGAAGATCATTGGATCGGAAATTGAAAGTTCTGGTTCTCCATTTTAAGAGTAAAAAATGATTCTTAAGACACCCCCCTCCACGTATTATTTTCCCCAAATGTATCTTAGTGAAAATTTGACGTAGCCATTGTGCTCAAAATTGCCCAAAGATTATGTCTCAATGCCTTCGGGATTGATAAAACCCCCAGAACCCTGGGGCAAGGACAAGGGTTTTAAGTTTGGCCCCGGGACATATACGGTTTTATGGAAAATGTAGCCGTTTAAATTTTGGAGGAACCTTATTTGATTTAATAATCAAATAATTTTTAAAGAAGAAGGTGTTCTATACCCATAACTTTTTTTTCGGAACTATATCTTTATCTGAATTTACTTAATTTTTTTTCGTAAAATGTATATACATTGTTATCAAGCTTCTTTTATATCTGTTTTAATTATATTTTTAGAAGTTGAAGATTGTTCGTGGTATTTAGCCACCAGTGTTATACCGGTAGGCCACAACGCCCCTGGCGTGGTAATATACGGGTGTCACCACTTATTGGAGGGGAAAGCCACGGCCCCAAAATATAATGTGATGCCGCGTCTACCACACCGGTTCTGCAAATATCGGGTTTGGTACTACCCGATTTACAGTATACCCTGTCCCAGATTATGATAACGCGATCGAGTGGTCAAATGGCCACTTTCTAAAGCCAAGTGTACCCGCCCTGGGTTACGACTAAAAATCTCTAACTCTCTCCTTGGAGGTAACAACCCCCCCCCCTGTCAATATAATAATGACGGTATCTCGTAACTCTATTCCTACCCTGCCTTGGTTACCAAAACTAATGCACAGTTTGTAGAAAATACCTTAATTGTATTCTTCCAAACGGTCACAATAATACCACAAAAATAAATTTTCCCGAATGGTGTCTAAACGCAGACTAAATCAAAAAAAATATTCTGTACACAACTGTTCATAGGGGTGGACCTTCGCTTGGCCCAGCCAGTCATCTCAATTGCCATTCATAACCAATTCTGCCTTTCCAGCCCTATTATTCAATGACTCAAACCAGGAAGTACAAAAATAGAATATACTTCAAAGCTTACTTATTGAAACACAACCATAGCTTAGCAACGAGACTTTTAAATTGTCATTGCAGATTATACTATAGGCAAATCTAAGCAAATGTAATTAGAACGAAAACAGGTCATTTATCTGAAAGGAAAAGAAACAGGGGTGGAACCCCAACAACTCTCCCCGTAAGATAAATGACCGCCCACGCGCTATCTTGGTCCACCCTTACAAACATAAACACATAACTTCAACTTTACAAAATCCATTTACCTTCTCTCTCCCACCATTGTCTGTGCTACTACTTTTACCGCTTGGCTCTGGATCGGTCGTCATCAACACCTTTCTACTGTAGGACCACCATGGTCTAATTCGTATACCATCCGCATTAGGTTTTGAAATTTGAAGCCCCACGATTAGTAAACAATGATGTGCTCAGCACAATCAAAAAAATTATCGCTCTCACGAATTTACATTTGAGAGGAGCAAAAATCAGTTTTTGGCACATGTGATGATGCCAGCCATCATAAAAAATTAGCTGCACTAGCCTCTTAAATTCCATCTGTGGAAACAATCCCACATCTCAATAAAAAAGTAAATTGCCCCTCGGCATAATTTCAAATAATCTAAGGCCTAATATGCAAAGGCCTGTGAAAAAGATAAGGGTACTGGGAATGAAGTAAAATTTTGAGCGATCCATGATTCGCCTTTTTTCTAGGTTCCCTTCCCTGGGATAATTAAATGCAGAATATGCGTTGATGCTAATTGAAGATGAAACTTAGATACATCCCCCACTGAATACAATTTGCAGGCAGTAATTTTTGGTTCCCAAGAAGAGTAAAAACTACGAATAGGGTTACTGGACAAAGGTTTGGGTGAAATATGAAGTGACTGGGAGAGAGTATCCCCCAAGGACTCCAGATCAGAGGCAAAACCTCGGTAAAGGGATCACAACTTGTCCGCCAGATGTGCATTGAGGAAAATGGCTATCTTTCGCAATTTCCCACAGGGGATCTTCCCCTAAGGATTCCTCCCCCTCCTAAAGGATCGACATATCTTTTGAGTTGATAATACCAATCTCAGATTCTTTCCAACTTTTTCCAATCCGACTCGACATTCAATATCTCCCAACTTTCTCCCAACCCGTTGTAGGTCATTCATCTCTATTTTGTAACCATCTTGTTTTATTCCCCATGGGTCTTTGACCTCTTTTTCTCTCCTATTATTTATGTTATCAAGGCACAGCCCTTTCAACATTTTATTTTTCTCCCTATTATTTAAGTTATCGAGGCACAGCCCATTCAACATTTTTTCATTTTTCGCCACTTCAGGCTGAATCTCCAAAGTTTGTCTCTTTTTTGTATTTATTTGTTCTTTTTCACTTTTCTAAATTTTATCATTCATGCTAAATAATAAATCATCGTTAAATCAGATTTGGACTCCAGTGTCCACCATCTTTGACTGCATTACTTCATTGTAGCTTCGTTTAATATTTCTTTTCTCTCTTAGTTTTCTTTTCTTTTGTAGTAGCATTAAATAAATCGTCATGAAATCTGAATTGGACTCCAGTGTCCATCTTTGACTGCATTTCTTTGTTCTAGTTCTGCTTTGCATCTTTTTTCTCTCTTTTAGTTCCCTTTATTTTTACCGCGGAAACAAATATTTCGTTATCAAATGGGAACTGAATTCCGACGTTTGGTTTTTCGTATTGTACTATAGTTTCCCGAACTTTGCGAGGAAAAGCGCGCACAATAAATTTCGCCTCCTTTTTCTCTGGTACAATCAGTGTTTCATTTTGGCAAATTTTTTTCGGCGTCTCGTATTCATTATAAATGTTCTCAAGTTTTCTATTTTCTGCAAATTTTCCTGAAAAATCATTTTCGCGCGCCTTATTTTCAATATTATGTTGTCTTTTTACTTCTGCATCCCATTTCTGTGGATTATCAATATTTTGAACACGCGTATCAAGTATTTCGCTTTTCTGACAGGGTGGCACAGCCTCCCAATTTGTTTTATGGGCGGGTCCACCTTCCCCCATAGTCAGCAAAGTTGTATATTTTTCCTGGCTTCTATCCCATGCGGTTTCTTTATAGGTTTGAAAATTTTTCCCTGCAATTATTTGCATTATGTGTTTTCTTTCCTCTCTGTCTGCCTCCCCCTTTTTTCCTTTGGTTACTCTATTTCTTTCTCTTTCTTTTCTATCTGTCTTTCTTTCTTTTGTATCTTCCTCCTCTTTTCGTTCTCTAGCTAATCTGTCCCTCTCCATGAAATTTAATAATTGTTGTGTCATCTTTATTTGAGTGCTTTTTTGCGAGCTCCTGCTGGATCTCGATTCAATACTGCTCCTTCTACTCGGAATACTTTGATTCCGTCTGTCATTATTTCTTCTTAATTCATTTTCTGAATCTGTTCGTTCTCTATCCCTATTGTCCCTTTCTTTATAGGCTACTCTAGCCCTTTCGTCCTCTTTTCTATTCTTTCTAATTTCATCTTTCTCAGCCTGCATTTTCCCCTCACATTCTCGGTGCTCTCTCTCAAAGGCCTCCATATTAGCCATTCTTTTTATTTTCCTACTTTTTCTATGGGCTTCACTCGCCCTTCTTGGTATTGAGCTAATCTTATCTTTGTCCAACATTATTTCAAAATTCCGTTAGCTTAAATTACGTCTTCAGTCTAAATGAAAATTCTTTTATCCATGTAACTTCCGGTCTCTCGCGAAAAATTGCCGCGTGTCAATTAGCCTTATATTTTTGCACACTAATTACTTGCGCGATATATTGATTCGTAGATTTATCAATTATGATCTAACCCAGCATAGCCCATAATAGATCTTCATAATTCTATTAATTGATTCCGTATTTTTTTTCTCTTTATATGTCACCACAATAGGCTACTATCACTATGTAGGCTAACTCAACTAGTCTTTTCAAAAACGTGGAATTCTTTTACTATCAGGTTTACTGATAGGACCTTTCCTGGCTGCCACCAATGTTCGTGGTAGTTAGCCACCAGTGTTATACCGGTAGGCCACAACGCCACTGGCGTGGTAATATACGAGTGTCACCGCTAATTGGAGGGGAAAGCTCCGGCCCCAAAATATAATGTGATGCCGCGTCCACCACACTTGTTCTGCAAATATCGAGTTTGGTACTACCCTATTTACTGTATACCCTGTCCCAGGGTATGATCGCGCGATCGAGTGGTCAAATGGCCACTTTCTAAAGCCAAATGTACCCACCTTGGGTTACGGCTGGAAAATCTCTAACTCTCTCCTTGGAGGTAACAAACCCCCCTGTCAATATAATAATGAAGGTATCTCGCAACTCTATTCCTACCCTGTCTGGGTTCCGGAAACTAGTACACAGTTTGTAGAAAAAACCTTACTTGTATTCTTCCAATCGGTCACAATAATACCACAAAAAGATATTTCCCCGAATGGGGTCTAAACGCAGACTAAATCAAAAATAATATTCTGTACACAACTGTTCATAGAAGTTGGCCTTCGCTTGGCCCAGCCATTCATCTCAATCCCAATTCTAAACCAATTCTGCCTTTCCAGCCCTATTATTCAATGACTCAAACCAGGAAGTACAAAAATAGAATTTACTTCAAAGCTTACTTATTGCAACACAACTATAGCTTAGCAACGAGACTTTTAAATTGTCATTGCAGATTGTACTATAGGTAAATCTAAGCAAACGTAATTAGAACGAAAACAGGTGATTTATCTGAAAGGAAAAGAAACAGGGGTGAAACCCCAACAAAGATGCTTTAACAAGTGACATTAAGAAGCAGGTTGCCATTTCAGACCCTTCTCTGTTTCCCAAACTAGAAGATAGTCCGCCGACTACTTTTCCCAGCCTTTTGGTACCATGTAAACTTGAACCTGAGTCTCAGGAATTTGGCTCGACTTCTATCACTGATCAAGGTAAAAAATTCAGAGTTTCGGGATCAACTAAATAAGATAACAATGACTAGTATTTGACTAGAAAAAAAGAAATATTAGTAATATAGAATTAATAATTAATAGCATTAATAAAAATTAATATAGAAAAAAAGAGTAAACTCTAACTTGAATGCTAGTACTTACAACTGAATGTGTCCCCACCATCAGGGGACGACATACTATTTTTTTGGCCCAAAATGGACGGGTTGTTGCCCGAAATGGACGATCTTTCGCAATTTGTGATCTTTCACCCATAGAATGTGTCATAGCCATCTCAGTCTTTCACTTATTACAGCCCTAGTAATCAGGATAGAACTAAATTTCTTGTGCAGCTTTCTGATTGAAATACGGTCAGTCAGACGGGTACCCAAAGGAAATGTATTTCTTAAACAACAAACCAGCAAATCCTCCTCCGGTTTTGTTACCGCCCATATTTCAGAGCCATATTTGACCACTGTTATCACTGTAGCTTCCAGTATTCTATTCTTGGTTTGGAGACATGTTTTTCTTCTTTTCTTCCAAATTTTTAAATTTTCTCAAAAATACCCTGGGCATTGTCTATTCTTGTTTAACATTTTCATTGCATCCACCACCTTTATAAACTTATTGAACTTCACTTGACCACTTACATTACAATGGCTTCCCAATCTCTAATCTTTTTATTTCTATTTCAAATCCAATTTTTAATCTAATTATTTTATTAAGTACGTCACTTCTTTTTATTTTTCTATACTTTATTCAACGATTATTCCTTCGTCATTTCACTGTTTATATTCTCAGCATTGGGTCGTGGGTTGCTAAAATTTTAAAATGTAGATTATACGGAATTACGCGAAAGACAGGAAAACGGAGAAAAAAAGGCTAATAATAGAGATAATCATAGGAAGAGCTTCCAAGGACCTCATAAATAATTTTTTATAGATTTAATGCGTATGGTAATCTTCCAACCAATAATAGAAAACGAAGATGGATATTTGTATATCTTCAATCGCGGAAAAAAAACTGAATTAAACGGTAGACCGAAATAAAACTGCGTAGCAAAAATTCAATCTAACTTAAATCGTAAAGCCTTAAATGCGTTTGAAGAATTGCCAACTGAAGATGCTGGCCGATTTGAGTTACTTTTGGAACACATGAGTTAAAACTCTAAAATTGAAACAAAGACAAATTCAGATACTTTGAAAGACTTCCTCTACAGACTAATGGACACATTCCAGGATTGTATTTACAAAGGCTTTGACAGGTAAATCAATTCAGTGTGCTTAGCCAGAATAGAGTTGAACACTCGTCTTCATTACCAGTATTCTAACTTGTGTAGTTGCAAATATTCAATATTTAGATAAATGAAATCAAAGTATAACCTACAAACATACAACTGTCTAGGCCGAAATTCCTACTCAGTTATTCAGACAACAAAAAGATAGGATAAAAGTAGATAAAACCACACGAACAAAAATAAAAAGTAAGGCTGAAAGGTTCCAAAACTATGCCTTTGATAACACAAAGGTTTTCTCTGAAGCCCCTGCGGATGGGTCTTTAAATTATAAAATTGGCCCATTGTTTATGTGTAGTATTTGTTATTGGGAAGTATACACGATTTTCGGGGAAAGATTTATGGTTGGGATGGGTTTTTTGTAGATTTTTTTTTCCTGGAGAGAGAAATTTCCAGGGGAAATGGTGCACTAAGGGGATTTGACGTTTGAAATTATTTTTATTTGTTTTACTTTCTCTTTGCCAGTTTTTTTTTGCATGTGGAGATGTTCCAGGGGAAATTTTTGGCGTGATATGATTTCTGCAAAAAATTCTATGGAAAGGGAGGTTTCTGAAGTGATCGGAAAGACGATTAGAGCCTAAAGTCTGTTTTCCAATGAAACTATGCTGAGAATAATTTAAGATACGATAAATGCTGGCCACCCTTTTAGAGTATCTGACTCACCCTGTTCACACTAAACAGCATCGAACTTTGATAAACTTACACAAAATTTGTGTTATAAAAATGAAAAGTTCAGAATTAGATCTACAGCCCATACAAGTCCCAAGGAAATTGTATGGAGCCTCATAACATGGCTAAATCCTGATTTGTAATGTTCTAAACAAGTTAAACAACCAGTAAATATTGAGCAGTTCATCTAAAAGACCTACGAATAAAGTGAATTTTCTAGGCTTCTTCTGAATATAATAATACCTTTTCTTGCATATTTAATTTAAGTCCTTTTATAACCCTTGAAAGTAATAAATTCTATTCTTAGTTTTTGGATATAAAAATGGGCTAAAGCATTGGTTTCGAACTTACCAGTTCATTATAATTTAAAAAAATTCAAAACAACTCCGCAATGTTTTCTACTTATCCTGTTAGGCTGGTTAAAACTGTCACTGCACCTCAATGTAAAAAAAAAATATCGCAGTCCACAGTCTTTTAACCTTTTTATACCCAAAAACCATAGAAGGAAACCATCATTTTCAAGGGTCCAAAGATGCTTAAAATTGAAGTTGCAAGGAAAGAAGTTGACGTTCCAAGAACTGTTCCATATTTACAAAAAAAAACTTCCAAATTAGAAAAAAATCCAAATGTGGCTTAAAATCCTATTAAAATCATCTGAATTGTGGTGTCTAAACCTAGAATCAAAGAAAAGCTGACTCACAACAAAATTAAGAAAAAAAAATCAATTTTTCAGCAGTTAAGACAGGTATAGACCAGTATTCCAATGTATTGGCAAAGCATTAAAAATAGCCTTAAAGACTTAAATATCTTGTCAAGAGCTTGAAAACACCTTCCTATAGTATAATGTAGTCTCTGAATTTTTTCATGGAAGTTTCATTCTCCAAACTCAATAACTTTCCAAGATCAGAAGAAGCCCCTCAACTAGAATTTTGCTGTAGATTATCTCTTAAAAAGTTTTTCAAAATGTAATGAAAGATGCCACGCAGTTTTTCCAAGCCCCCTTTCAATGGGGTCAGGTATAGCCCTTGGCTATAGGGTAAGACATCCCAGTACTCAAACAAATAGTTTAACTATAATATATGGTTCCTAAACAGGAAAAATAGGCTTCTATTTTCGGAAAAAAAAATGATTATTTGCAATTTAAAATATATAGATCAATATTTATTCCTTAAAGTTTTGATAATTTCTATTTATTAAAGTTAAAAAAAAAGTGAAAACATCTAAAGTGTATTTTCTATGAAGTACAAATTATGTTTTGGTCTCGAGAAGGCATGGTTTAAGAGTCAGGTGGGGTTTACATCTGCAACCTCAGGTTTAGCCTTACTATGAAAGGTACAGCAGCAGTCATAAGGTATCTTAAGTAGCGTGCGGAGAGCAAATGACAGAGAATAGATCACATCATCTCTTAATCCATGTACAAGATTGCTAGAAGAGTCTATCTACCTCTTCTTAGCATTCTTATTTCCTCTCTTTTCGTTATTATTCTTTCCTTCATTATTTGCCTCCTTATTGTCTCTCCTTTCCTTGCAAGGAAACGGGAAAAGATTATTCCCTTCAATCCGAAGTTCTTCAAATTTCAAATAAATGAGCTTGTTGTATTTTTTAGTAATATATTCCTTATTAACAAAAGATACGAAAATAAAAGATACTTATTACCGTTAATAAAAGAAAAAGCTTTTATTTGCCTCTTTTACTAGCACTGAGCCACTTAAGCGTTAAATCTAAATTGAACAAAAATGTTGTTTTTTTCGGAAATTTTTGCTCTGTTTATTTTCTTGGCTTTTTCGCTTTTAACCCCCCCCCCCCTCGTTTTATCTTCTGGGGTGCTTGCCCCCTCCCCCCTTCCTGAATAATGCTCTGCTGTTGTATAAAGATTTTCAGTAGTATAATGAATTATAGAACAAACAGATAAAGAAAAGAAAGAAACCTAAACTTAAATTGAGGTCGATTAAATTTTAAAAGATAATATAAGGGGAGAAAGAAATAAAACCGGGAATCGGCTGTCAATTGTATCTAAGTGTATAATATTTTGTTGGTCTTTTTAAGTGTCAAGTGTATTAAGTTTGGTGTATGCACTTTTAAGTGTGGGCTTATATTCATTGTTAAGTGTATATAATAAGTGTTTTAACTGTTATGTTTTTCTCCGGGTCAAATTTTAAATGTTATTTTCTATTATTTCTATGAAATTAAACAGATTTTTAAATCATAAATTTTCATTCATCCAATGTTTCTCAATATAATATATTTACGCAATACTCTTAGCTGTAGTATTGACTTTTATTTTATCCCCTAATTTCAGAAGTAATGGATTCAACTATTTGTGGCATTGGTGGTGAAACTCAACCGAATATCTGGCGTTGCAGCTTCTGCGGAAAGACAGAGAATTCATCTCTGATACTAGAACTTCATATAGACACTGCCTGTGAAGAACTTTCACCAATAGAATGTGATATCTGTCCTGCTGTAGTTAGAGTTTATAGAAGCTCATTTTATTGAGCATCAAATGGGAGAAACAAGAAGATGTCCAATTTGTTTGCAAGACAATATTCATAATAGAAAGAACATTTGATTTTTGGGTCATTTTTCAGAAAACGAGTCTGAAATAGTATTACAGGGTGGTACCTCTCACGTTACTTCATAGAAATTGTCCACAAGTGTCAATTTAAATTCACTTGGGTTGAATTCTAGAGTAATGAACTCAACTATCTGCAGCATTAGTAGTGAAACTCCTATCCAGTGTGACATTTGTAAGAGAACTTTTACTCGGCTGGATTATTTGACTAAACATAAACGAGTACATACAGGTGAAAAATGCTTTTACTGTAATATATAAGAAAAAAGATTTTTTTAATAATGCTCTTTAAATAAGATCCAATGAGGGCGTACAGATGAAAAACTCTTTAGATTGCATATAAAACAAATTTTGATCCAAGTCACTTAGGTGCTAATTCCAGCATGCATATATGAAAGTGTTATCCATAAAAAAAACTTTTCTGCATCAAGCTCTTTGAATAAGCACAAAAGAATTCTTAGAAGTGTAAAACCTTCAAATATTATAGATTACATATTAGTTTTTGTTAGAAAATTGACAATTTTTATTTGCATTGTTGAAGCCACCACCCTATGTTGTCTTACAATTTTCAGGATACTCTTAAAACTTCCACGAATTTTTTTTTTTTTGGGGGGGGGGGGAGGGGCAACCACTCAATTTATCAATTTTCACTATTCGGCTCTCTTGGGGCTAGGAATTTAGAAATAGATTTTTTTGTTGGCAAAGATGTTGTCTTAATTAGTCTTTTGAGTGATCAAACAGTTTGTGGTAACAAACTATAAGTAAGGAGCGACCCGACTCAATAGTAACCAAACCTTCATTAAGTTTATTATTACCCATCAAAAATTATGTGCCTGAGAAAATTTGCCTTATATTCGAAACAAGGGGAAAACAACCCTTAAAAATCATAGAACTTTAATGAAAATTATACAATCAGATCCAGTGTGTCAGAGAACCGTACTACAGACGTTTCAAACTCCTATCTGCGGAAATGTGGATTTTTGTATTTTTGCCAGAAGAAAGATGAGGGATGCGTGTTTATTTATTACTTTTTTTCCAGGGGTCATCGTATCGATCCAGTAGTCCAAGAGTATCGTGAGAGGGTTCATCCAAACGGAAATCAATAGTTCTAGTGCCTCTTTTCAAGTGACCAAAAAAATTGGACGACAACTTGGCCCTTTTCCACGCTAATTTTTTTCCAACGTCATCCAATCAAAATTTTGAGATAGCCATTTTGTTCAGCATAGTTGAAAACCTAATAAAAAGGTCTTTGAGGATTACTTAATCCCCCATAGTTCCCGCGGGAAAGGGCTTCAAGTTATGAACTTTGCCTATTGATTACATATAGTATCGGTTAATGGGGAGTATACAGACGTTTCAGGAGGGTTTTTTTCTGGTGGTTGGTGGGTCGGAGAAGGGGCTATGGGGATTGGATCTTTCCATGGAGGATGTTTCCTTGGGAGAAGGGACATTTCTATGAAGGGTGCCGGATTTCCCAGCATTATTAAAAAAAATGATCAGAAATTAAATACAAAAATAAGTTTTTTCAACTGAAAGTAAGCAGCAACATTAAAACTTGAAAGAAACAGAAATTATTAGGTATATGAGTGGGTTCGCCTCCCAGTCAATACCTCGCCCTTTACGCTAAAGTTTTTTTTAGTACTTTCAAAAGAGCTATCTATTCTAATTAACTGGCCTTGTGATTCGAACTTTAGCGTAAAGAGTGGGGTATTGACTAGGGGGCGAACTCTGTAATATACGTAATAAAAACAGACGAATGTAGAAGCTCTTTACGTTAGTTAATTCGCAAGTGACGTCAGAACAAAATTTCGAGAAAGCCATTTAGCCAAAAAAAGTAAAATTAATATGCAAATTTTGTTTTAATTATTCGTGTACGGTGAGCCAAAATCAAAGCTGCATTAATTCAAAAATGTTCAGAAATGAAATAAACAAAACAAGTTTTTTTTCATGAAAGTAAGGAGCGACAACTTTATTTTTTAAAACAATAAAAAAAACTTTAGCTTAAAGAGCGAGGCGTTGAGGAGGGGACAGCCCCTTTCATATACTGAACAATTTCTGTTCGTTTTCAGTTTTAATGTCGTTCCTTACTTTCAGTAAAAAAAACTTGTTTTTTATTTTATTTAATCAAACAATAAGCCAGGTGAAAAACTGGGTGCAATCCAACTGGATAGTTTTGTAATGAAATTTTTTAAGAAAGTAACATTTTATGGATGAAGCATGGTGGGCTGAAAACTTTGGTAAAGCGGAATAAAAATCTAGCCAGTTAAATCACTGAGTCTAGGGACCAAAAGAATGTTCTCAATGTGAAAGGATTGACTTTATTGATGCTCCATTCATGAGTTAGCGTAATTTTCATTTGTTCTACCTGAAGATATTGGAAGAAAACAGCAAAAATCGTCGGTAAGAACATTGTATACCTATTATCAAGCAGTTTTAAGAAGTTCTCAAATAGTTCATGGTAACGAACTGTAGTAAGGAGCGACCCGGCACAAGTGACTGAAACTCTAAGAAACAGAATTTTGATACCAATAGATACATCAAAAGAATCAAATTCTTATGCTGATTTCAAAAATATAAGCTTAATCAAGTTTAGTCATACCCATCAAAAGTAGCGCGCCGGAGAAAATTTGCCTGATTTTTGAAAGAAGGGGGAAACAGCCCCTAAAAGCTATAGAACCTTAATGAAAATCACACCATCAGAGAACTCTACTAAAGAGGTTTCAGGCTTTTATTTGCAAAAATGTGGAATTTTGTATTTTTGCCAGAAGAAAGATCAGATGCGTGTTTTTTTTTTTTTTTTTTTACCCAGTGGTAATCGTATCGACCCAGTGGTCCTAGAATATCGCGGGAGGGCTCATTTGAACGGAAATTAAAAGTTCCAGTGCCCTTTTTATGTGACCAAAAAAAATTGAGGGCAACTAGGCCCCCTCCCACGGTATTTTTTCCCCAAAGTCGCCCGATCAAAATTTTGAGATTGCCATTTTGTTCAGCACGGTTGAAAAATATATTGACCAGGTCTTCGGGGATGACTTAATCCCCCACAGTCCCCGGGGGAAGGGCTGCAAGATATGAAATTTGCCCAATGTTTGCACATCGTATTGGTTATTGGGAAGCATACAAACGTTTTCAGGAGGGATTTTTGCTGGTAGTAGGGGTCAGAGTTTACGTGGGGGTCTTTTCATGGTGTGAGGGACATTGCTATTAAGGGGGTGCCGGATTTCCCAGAATTATTTAAAAAATGATCAGAAATTAAATTAAAAAAAGTTTTTCAACTAAAAGTAAGGAGCAATATTAAAACTTAAAATGAACAGAAATTATTAAGTATATGATTAGATTCGCCCCCTTGTCAATACCTCGCTCTTTACACAAATTTTTTTTTAGTACTTTCATAAGAGCTATTTATTCTAATTCACGGCCTTTGTGATTAAGGGGTCATTTTTAAGGAATTGGAATAAAATTTGAACTTTAGCGTAAAGAGCAATGTGTTAACTAGGGGGTTAACCCTCTGATATACGTATTAAAAATATATGAATATAGAAGTTCGTTATGGAAGTTAATTCGTAAGTAACGTACATTTATTACTAATAAAAATGTTCGTAAATAAAATTAAAGAACTTTCGAGAAAGCTATTTAACCAAAAAAAAAGTAAAATTAATATGCAAATTTCATTTAATTATTCATGTACAATTAGCCGAAATCGAAACCTGCATTAATTCAAAACGTTCAGAAATTAGATATAAAAAGGAGTTTTTTAACTGAAAGTAGGGAGCAATATTAAAATTTAAAAGGAACTGAAATTATTCCGTATATGAAAGGGGCTGTCCCCTCATCAACGCCTTGCTCTTTATGTTACAGTTTGACTCTTTCTCATAACTCTATTTTTCAAAACAATAAAAGACTTTAGCGTAAACAGCAAGGTGTTGAGGACGAGACTTTAAATTTCCCATCTCTAAAATATCTAAAAATACAAACAATGACGAGTAAAGACTTTTTTGGACGTTATGAACAACAAGATATAAAATGAAAGGGGATAAGGCAAGTTCGCCCCCCCCCCCTACCACAATATGAAGTCCTTGAACAAATGGTTTTTCCCTCACATTAATTCTGTCAAATCATCCGAAAAAATATCTAAGTTGACCTGAAATTATGCTCTGTCAAGTTTATTTTAGCATTAAAAAAAATATATATATAAATTTATCTGGTTTATTTGCGTGATTATATCAAGTAGGTTCACGTTGTTGCAATTTTCAGGGAACCACATAATAAAAGAATGTATGCGGAATAAAAGAATTGCGTTTATTTTAATTGTCCCAGATTAAAAAAAATATTTTTAAGAAGTCGTATTTCGTTAAACTTGGAGCAAATGAGAAAAAGAAGATAATACTCGAAACGACAAAAAACATGATAGCCAAAATTTACTTGCCAGTTTGCTATCTTGATGGATTGATTGAAGCCACGAAAAGTAGAATATCATAGGCACTTTGTGTTTTTTCGAAGTTGAAAAAGAGGTAAAAGATTAAAATGAGCCTCTGAACGACAATTACAATAAGAGAACCCACAACAAAGATATTGGCCAAGCACGGATATGAACCGTTGATTTTTTAGAAAAGTTACAATTATACTTGCGTATCTTAATCTTATAATTATCTTTTGAGAGCAGGTTTAAATTGGAAAACAATCAAGTATTTTTTTTTTGAAATTTATAAGCTATTCATTGCTAGCTTTCCCTAGAGATTATAAATCGGAAAATGATCCTTTGAATTACATTCCTTTTCTATAAATATCCATAAGAAACGAAGCCTTTATGTACAACAGCCTGTGTAATTCAAATAAAAATGTATTAACAAAGTTTCATAAATCTTTCCAGTAGCGGATCCAGGATTTTAGGAAGGGGGGGGGGGACTCGTTGCAAAAAATTGTAATTCTAAATTAAGCCTACCGTACCTTACTGATATTGAAAGTTGCATGCCTCTGCTTCTATCCGTCAAAACACTATGAATATTATATAAAAAAAATTCTCGCTTCCTATTTTCACTATTAACAAATCTATCAATATCACTTTTTACACTTATGACAATATCAAGGTGAACACGAAGAAGGGCAAGTCCAGCGAGTCTTTTCTCCGTCATTTTATTTTTTAGCCACGTTTTCAATCTTCTCAATGTAGGAAAACTTCGTTCACCAGATGCCACACTGATAGGTAGGGTAATCAGAATCTGCAAAAATGCTGAAATATTGGGGAAAATATCAGCATCGCAGTTCTGTTTCTGTAAAGTTTCCCCTACTTTCAGGTGTTTCAGGTATTCTACCTGTGTATTTATTGCTTTTTCTCAGACGAAGCCACCAAGTTTTCCATATTTCAGCTTCTCCAGGGCAAGTTCACAAACCGATTGGGAGGGGAAACCCATTACTGACCAGTATCGCTCTGGCAAGTAGTGAATCGTTTTAGCTAATTGCTGTCTGTTCGTTTCCACACAGTTTATTGGCAAGAAAATACTGAGCTCAAAAGTGTCTAGCGTTTCAACGGAAAAATGACTTTCTAAGTCCGAAATGATTGTGTCTAACTGGAGAATAAGTTCAAAGTGTCAACATCCAAATTGGATATTATATGGACATTAGTAATTCTGTAAGTTGTAGTAAAGAATATTAAATTTTCGCAATAGGGATTACTGACGTATAATCCTGACATATTTGTATTGACCTAATTTCTGAACATTTATATAAATTAATTAAAAAAAACTTTCCGAAAAATAAGTTTATTCAAATAAAAGTAAAGGCCATTTTAAACTTAAGCTCAGTTGATACGAATAATTTTTAAAATTAAAACTAAAAACGACCAGAAATTACTATCAAAGAATAAATGAAACACAAAAACGAACAGAAATTAAATAAACAACCATAGAAAAAGCACATGCAACAAGTAATAATATTAATAAATAGATCTTAAAGCGAGTAATGCTTAGATTGAATATGAAAATCAAGCTTAAAACGAAAACAAATGTTTTGCTATGAAAGTATAAATTAAACCTAAAACGAACAGAAATTTAAATAAACAATCAATGTGAATAAACATACAATATATATTAATGTAAATGAATAAATAAATCTTAAAACAAGTGAAACTTAAAAAGAATATGCAAATCAAGTTTGAATCGAATAAAAATAACTACAAACAAGAGTTTGGGTATTGCCTCATTGTAGAAGCCTAAAACCTACTGCGTCATTGGCACTTTACTGAAAATAATTCTTTGAAATGTTTTCACTTTTGTAACTTTAAGAAATAAAAAATTAATTAAGATTTTAGGGAATAAATATCAGCATATGTATATTTAATTGACAATGCACATTTTTTTTTCAGTAAACTCATTTGAATTTTTTTTTAGTAAAGTACATATTATATTCTGGCTTTTAAAAAGCATAGGGGTTTTGAACCCTACTCATATTAATTTATGATCGTTTTGAGTTTGACTCTAATATTTATTTTAATTTTTGTTCGTTTTGGGTTTCATTTATTTATTGATACTGATTTGTGGTAGTTGTATGCTTGGTAGATTATATGATAGTCCGGACGCCAGGTGTTGAAAATGTGAATCAGTCCACGACGGAATGGGGCTGCTACGAGAATGAGCCTACCCTCCACCCCCTAAATTGACCATGCGGATTCAAAAATACTAATGGCACTTGCTTGCGAGTGGTGGAACACTCCGAAACTTGACATTTTATTATATTTTGGTGTTTCATGCAAGAAAATGCATGTTCCACAAAGTTTGAGGTGCAGTTTTCCGCTGAAATAGAAATGCCTAGAAGCCTTAAAATGTTTTCATAACAAACTACCACGATTAGTTAGAAAAAATGTCAGAGTTAAAAAAAATGGCAAAACTATATCAGTCTTGAACAGTCTTGGAAAGTATAAACAAAATCAAATTGAATATTAGATATATGATGATATTAATTGTTGAAAGATCCATCAGTTCAAGATTTTTTTTTACTTTAATTTTATTTTCATTTTCAATGCTGTAAAATATGGAAAATAATAAATTTATAATATACGAGTAATTCGTTTTCAGTGAAGCACCAATGACGCAGAAGGCTTTAGGTTTTTACAGTTAAAGAAGGGGGCAGTATCCAAATTTTATTGTAGTGAAACTATATTTGTCTTGAGTAATCTTGAAAAGAACTAAAAAGTTAAACTGAATATTTGATGCACAATGATATTAATTGCTAAAAGCTCATCAGTTCAAAATTTTACTGTAATTTTAATGTTTATTTTCAATATTAAGTACAAAAGAAAACATTTGTAATATAACTCGTTTTCAGTAAAGCGCCAATGACGCAGTAGGTTTTAGGCTTCTGCAGTGAGGCGATACCCAAACTCTTGTTTGTAGTTATTTTTATTCGATTCAAACTTGATCTGCATATTCTTTTTAAGTTTCACTCGTTTTAAGATTTATTTATTCATTTACATTAATATATATTGTATGTTTGTTCGCATTGATTATTTATTTAATTTCTGTTCGTTTTAAGTTTCATTTATACTTTAATAGCAAAACATATGTTTTCGTTTTAAGCTTGATTTTCATATTCAATCTAAGTATTATTCGCTTTAAGAACTATTTTTTCATATATATTATTACTTGTTGTATGTTTTTTGCTATGTTTTTTTATTTAATTTACATTTATTTTGGGTTTCATTTATTCTATAATAGTAATTTTTAGTCGTTTTGAATTTGAATTTTAACAGGTATTTGTATCTAATGATCTTAAGTTTAAAATGGCCTTTAATTTTATATGAAAAATTTATTTTTCGGAAAGTTTTTTTTTCATTAATTTTAGTTAGTTTTTGATTGCAAAAGTTTAAAGTTTTTATGGCATGGAGGGTGGGGGGGTGATTAATTTCCCATTATTCTTGAATTTAAAAAACAGATATAGAACTTTAAATTTAATTCGAATGAGGCTTTTTTCAAAGTCTAAAATTTTTGTTCGTTTTTGATTGCAAAAAGTTTCAGGTTCTTATGGCAAGGAGGGGGGGGGTACTTACTGTCTGATTATTCTTGACTTTAAAAAACAGATCTAGAACTTTCAATTTAAATCGAATGAGGCTTTTTTCAAAGTCTATACGATTAACTCTTTGATAAAAACCTTATATATGAACAATAGACAGCTTGCATAACTTGTGGACAGCGATTGACAACAATGAATGGATTGAAATAATAGCTCCAATAAGGGGGTTTAAACCATTTCACTTGCTGACACAAAGGGATCACGACTGTTTGGAATTGACCTTAATAGGATTTTGTGTGTCAAAGCAATTTTGCATCTATCACAGAGTATGTATTTTAACCTTATTGTTGGATAAATAAAATAGATTTCCTATGTGTTCTGCCCATACAAAACCCCTTCCCATAAGTTATAAACCCCTCTTAATAAGTTTTGCCCCAGGGCATAACTTATAACGCCTACCCCCGGGCCCTGGTGGGCTGTTTCGACACTGGAATTTTTTGTTATCAGAACTTTGAACTATTTCAACAAAATGTCTATCTCAAAATTTTTATCTGATGCATTTATGGCTTGGAGAAAAGAGGGCTAGTTACCCTCCAATCTCTTTTGACTCTTAAAAAGTGAACAAGAACTTTCAATTTTCAGTCGAATGAGCCCTCTCTAAAGTTTATACGAGCATCCTTTCCATAAAAACCTTATATGCCCCCTGGGAATAACTTAAAATCCTTGCTCAGAGGGTTGTGGGGGAGTATCCTCCTCAAAAATATATTTTCTATCTGAAAATCAACTACGCTGAACAAAATGGCTATCTGAAAATTTTGATTGGATGTGTTTGGGGAAATAATGGGCGTGGGGGGGGGGGAGGGGGCTAGTTACACTCCAATCACTTTCGACTATTAAAAAGGGCACTAGCTCTTTCATTTCCAGTCGAATGAGCCTGTTTTGACGTTTCTGCGACAACGCCTTCTATAAAAACCTTATATCCCCCAGGGCATAACTTAAAACCCTTGCCCTGAGGGTTGTGGGGGAGTATCCTCCTCAAAACATATTTTCTATCTGGAAATCAACTACGCTGAACAAAATGGCTATCTCAAAATTTTGATTGGATGTGTTTGGGGGAATGATGGGACTGGAGGGGGGAGTTGCCTTCCAATCATTTTGACTATTAAAAAGGGCACTAGCTCTTTAATTTCCAATCGAATGAGTCTGTTTTGAAGTTTCTACAACAACACCTTCTATAAAAACCTTATATGCCCCCAGGGCATAACTTAAAACCCTTGCCCTGAAGGTTGTGGGGGAGTGTCCTCCTCAAAAATACAATTTCTATTTGGAAATCAGCTACGCTGAACAAATTGGCTATCTCAAAATTTTGATTGGATGTGTTTGGGGAAATTATGGGCGGGGGGGGGGGGAGCTAGTTACACTCCAATCACTTTCGACTATTAAAAAGGGCACTAGCTCTTTAATTTCCAATCGAATGAGCCTGTTTTGAAGTTTCTACGACAACGCTTTCTATAAAAACCTTATATGCCCCCTGGGCATAACTTAAAACCCTAGCCTTGAGGGTTGTGGGGGAGTTGCCTCCTCAAAAACATATTTTCTATCTAGAAATCAACTACGCTGAACAAAATGGCTATCTCAAAATTTTGATTGGATGTGTTTGGGGGAATAATGGGCGTGGGGGCTAGTTGCCGTCCAATCACTTTCGACTATTAAAAAGGGCACTAGCTTTTTGAATTTCCAATCGAATGAGCCTTTTTTGAAGTTTCTACGACAACATCTTCTATAAAAACCTTATAAGCCCCAAGGTTATAACTTAAAAACCTTACCCTGAGGGTTGTGGAGGAGTGTCCTCCTCAAAAATATATTTTCCATCTGGAAATCTACTATGCTGAACAAAATGGCTATCTCAAAATTTTGATTGGATGTGTTTGGGGGAATTGTGGGCGTGGGGGGAGGGCTAGTTGCCTTGCAATCATTTTCGACTATTAAAAAGGGCACTAGAACTCTCGATTTCCAATCGAATGATCCCCCTTTGAACTTTCCACGACAACCACTTCCATATGAAGTGCCTTTGGGAAAAAAAATAATAGATAATAAATAATAAAACATTGGAGCCGTATGGCCTATATCAGAGGCAACGCTACAGCGTTGCCTCTGATATAGTGTGCCATGATGTTTTTTATGTAACCCTAATTGACAAGCAGAAGAGGGGCAGTAAATCCGTGACAAGTGCCGTTGTACCTGCTGGGAGAGACTCCCTTAAACTGCCGGGATCAGGTAGAACGGGGGCTGACACTTCCCTCGTTTATCGGGGTTAAATCAGTTTCAGCATTCATTCAGCGCACACGAATTACCTTCCGATTGCAACTCTCCTGCTGTTTTCTGACGTATATTTTTGGACCGCCCCTGGACTCTGATTCTTGGATTACGCTTAATTACTGAAAAGCGAGCATGAATTCTTCACGCATGATAAAAAAATATAAATGTTTTTACTTTTGCAACTTTAATAAATCAAATAATATTAACATTTTGAGTACTAAATATCAGTATATGTATATTAAACTGACAATGGACATTCATTTGCATTTTTTTTCAGTAAAGTGCAAATTATTTTCTGGCCTTGGAAAGGCATAGAGGTTTTGAGCCCAACTTATGTTAATTTCTGCTCGTTTTGAGTTTGACTCGGTTATTTATTGTAATTTCTGTTCGTTTTTGGTTTCATTTATTTATCGATGCTGATTTGTGGTAGTTTCACGCTTGGTAGATTATTTGATTTTATTTTTGCTCATTTTCGTTTAATGGAGTTCTTTACCTTTCATTGAAAAACTTATTTTGTGGAAAACGTTTTTTAAATTAATTTCTGTTCGTTTTATATTGAAATAGTCTTTTCAGGGGAAAAGAAAATAATACTTTAAATGTTTCGTTTTTTTAAGAATTTATAGTTTTGCCTGCTATTTGTATGCTGGAGAAAAATTTTCAGCAATTTTTAACAACATACATCCTCTTAAGATCTGGACACAAATAGTAATGTTTAATTTAGTTTCATACCTCCTCTAGTTGACCTGAAATGGAAAACTTGATACCATTCGCAAAAAAATCTGTTTACTTTCTTTAATAGCTTGGATACACTTACGCTATTTTGATTTGGTTAAATTTTAAGAGCAGAAGTAGCCCCGAAAGTTTGAACTTAATACGCTCAGTCGTTCTTGGAATACTGCTGAGATGTCTTTTTGGGAATTAGTATTAACACAGTGCGTTTTGAATTAATCTTATGGCAACCTTTAGTTTTTAAACATAAAGTCAAATTGGAGGGTGGGCGTGGGTGGGTGATTAGTTTTCCTCCAATTGCTTTCGACCATTAAAAAGGGCATCAGCCCTTTCTATTTTCATTCGAATGAGCCCTTTTCGAAGTTCCTACGACAACTCCTTCGGTACAAAGTGCTCTGGTCTGAACAACAACAACAACAAAAAATTAATACATTATACCCATATCGATCTTTACAATAAAAATATCAAGCCTTCCAATGATTTTCGACTATTAAAAAGAGCACTAGGCCTTTCGATTTCCAATCGAATGAGCCCTTTTTGAGTTTCTACGACAACACTTCCTATAAAAACCTTATATGCCCCGAGGGTATAAAATACAACCCTTACCCTAAGGGCACTGAGGGTGGTTGTCATCCTCTAAGACCTAATTTCCACAACTTTCAACTATCTTAAACAAAACGGATATCTCAAAATTTTGATCGGATGTGTCTGTGAAAATGGTGGGCGTGAGAGGGGCGTTAGTCTTTCTCCAATCATTTTCAAATAATAAAAAAGGCACTAGCCCTTTCAATTTCAGATCAAATGAGCCCTTTTGAAGTTTCTACGACAACGCTTTTAATAAAGAACTTATATGCCCCCAGGGGATTACTTACCACCATCGCCCCGAGGGCTGGGGGGGTGTCATCCTCACAGACCTACTTTCCAGATCTTTCAAATACCTCGAACACAATGGCTACCTGAAAAATTTGATTGAATGTGTTTGGGGGAATGGTGGGCTTGAGAAGGGGGTTAGTTACCCTCTAATCACTCAACTATTAAAAAGGGCACTGGGTCTCTCAATTTCCAATTTAATGAGCCCCTTTGGAAGATTACGTGCCGACACTTTCATCAGGATCCCTGTATGCCCCCAGGGCATAACTTAAATCTTTTGACCTTGGGAATCTGGGGAGTATTTACTTCTTAAGTGAGTAATATCAAGAACTTTAACCTACGTAAAACAAAATGGTTATTTCTAAACTTTGATTGAACTTGTTTGGGAAAATGGCGGGCGTGACAAGGGGGTTAATTACTCTCCACTCACTTTCGACCATTAAAAGGGCAACTTCATTTTCCCACAAAATGAGCCCTTTTTGAAAGTTCTATAACAGCTTGCTATGTAAACCTTATATGCCCCCAGGACGTAACTTTAAAACCCTTTCGCCAAGGGCTCTGATGGGGTTATCATCCTAAAAGACCTAGTTTCCAGAACTTTCGACTAAACACATGGGAAATGGTGAGCTTTAGAGGGGGGTTAGTTGCCCTTCAATCACTTTCGACTATTAAAAGGGCACTAGCCCTTTCAATTTTCAATTGAATGAGTCCTTTTGATATATTTACAACATCGCTTTCTGTAAAAACCTTAGATGCTCCCAGGGCATAACTTTAAAAACTGGCCCTGAGGGTTTTGGGGGGGGGGGGGATGGGCTATCCTCCTTAAAGACCTAAGTTCCAAAACTTTCAACTGCGTTGAATAAAAAGGCTATCTAAAAATGTTGATTGGATGTGTCTGGGGAAAAGGTGGGCGTGAGAGGGGGGTTAGTTGCCCTCAAATCACTTTTGACTATTAAAAAGGGCACTAGCTCTTTCAATTTCCAATCGGATGAGCCCTTTTTCAAGTTTCTACGACAAAGATTTGAATAAAAACCTTAAATGCCCCAGGGCATAACTTATAACCCTTGCCCTGAAGACTGTGGGGGGAGTGTTCTGCTCAAAGGTATAATTTTGTGAGCTTTAAATGTGGAACAGACTGGCTATCTAAAAATTTTGATTGGATATGTTTAGGGAAATGGTGGGCGTGGAAGGTGTGTTAGTTGCCTTCCAATCACTTTCGACTATTAAAAAGTGCACTAGCCATTTCAATTTCTAATCGAATGAGCCCTTTTTGAAATTTCTACGACGAAGCTTTCTAAAAAACCTTATATGCCCGCAGGGCATATCTTACAACCCTTGCCCTGAGGGCTGTGGGGGAGTGTCCTCCTCAAAACAATTTATATCTGGAAATCCAAATCACTGAACAAAATGACTATCTAAAATTTTGATTGGATGTGTTTGAGGAAAAGGTGGGCGAAAGAGGCAGGCTAATTGCCCTCAAATCACTTTTGTCTATTAAAAAGGGCACTAGACCTTTGAATTTCAGTTCGAATGAGCCCTTTTTCAAGTTTCTGCGACAAAAATTTCAATAAAAACTTATATCCCCCCAGGGTATAATTTATAACCCTTGCCCAGAAGACTGTGGGGGGAGTGCCCTGCTCAAAGGTATAATTTCCTGAACTTTAACTGCGTGGAACAAAATGGCTATCTCAAAATTTTGATTGGATGTGTTTGGGGAATGATGGGTGTGAAAGGGGTGTTAGTTGCCTTCCAATTACTTTCGACTATTAAAAAGGGCACTAGCCATTTCAATTTCTAATCGTATGAGCCCTTTTTTAAGTTTCTACGACAACGCGTTCTATAAAAACTTTATATGCCCTGAAACTTTATATGTTCTGAGGGCTGCGAGGGGGTTAAGACCTAATTTACAGAACTTAAGACTACGTTGAATATTGTGGCTATCTAAAAATTTTGATTGGATGTGTTTTGGGAAAAGGTGGGCATGAGAGCGGGGTTAGTTACCCTCCAATCACTTTCGACTATTAAAACGGGCACTAGCCCTTTGAATTTCCAATCGAATGAAGCTTTTTTGAAGTTTCTACGACAACGCCTTCTATAAAAACCTTATATGCCCCCAGGGCATAACTCACAACCCTTGCCCCAAGGGTTTTGGGGGAGTGTCCTCAAAAATATATTTTGAATCTGAAAATAAACTACGTTGAACAAAATAGCTATCTCAAAATTTTGATTAGATATGTTTCGGGGAATGATGGGCATGGGGTGGTGGGAGGGGTTAGTTGCCCTCCAATCACTTTCGACTATTAAAAAGGGCACTAGCCCTTTGAATTTCCAATCGAATGAGCCTTTTTTAAGTTTCTACAACAACGCCTTCTATAAGAACCTTATATGCCCCCCGGGCATAACTTAAAACACTTGCCCCGAGGATTTTAGGGGAGTGTCCTCCTCAAAAACATATGTTCTATCTGGAAATCAACTACGCTGAACAAAATGGCTATCTCAAAATTTTGATTGGATGGGTTTGGGGGAATGATGGGCGTGGAGGGGGCTAGTTGCCCTTTAATCACTTTTGACTATTAAAAGGGGCACTAGCCCTTTGAATTTCCAATCGAATGACCCTTTTTTGAAGTTTCTACGACAATTGCTTCTCTAAAAACCTTATATGCCCCCAGGCCATAACTTAAAACCCTTGCCCCGAGGGTTGTGGTGGATTTTTCGCCTCAAAAAGATATTTTCTATCTGGACATCAGCTACGCAGAACAAAATGGCTGTCTCAAAATTTTAATTGGATATGTTTGGGGGAATGATTGGCGTGGGGGGCTAGTTGCCCTCCAATCACTTTCGACTATTTAAAAGGGCACTAGCCACTCCAATTTCCAATCAAATGAGCCCTTTTCGAACTTTCTACGACAATTCCTTCAATACAAAGTGCCTGGGTATGGAGAATAAAAAATAAATAATACATTGTGCCCCAGGGCTTTACTTAAAACCCTTGCCCTGAGGGTTGTGGGGGAGTGTCCTCCTCAAAAACATATTTTCTATCTGGAAATCAACTACGCTGAACAAAATGGCTATTTGAAAATTTTGATTGGATGTGTTTAGGGGAATGATGGGTGTGGAGGGGGGGGGGGAGGCATTTGCCCTCTAATCACTTTCAACTATTAAAAAGGCCTCTAGCCCTTTGAATTTCAAATTGAAAGAGCCTGATTTAAAGGTCCTACGACAACGATTTCTATAAAAACCTTATTTGCCCTTAAGTTACAACTCAACACCCTTGCCCTGATGGTTGTGGGGGGGTGTCCTCCTCAAAAATATATTTTCTGTCTGGAAATCAACTACGCTGAACAAAATGGCAATCTCAAAATTTTGATTGGATGTGTTTAGGGGAATGATGGGCGTGGGGGGGTAGTTGCCCTCCAATCACTTTCGACTATAAAAAAGGGCACTGGAACTCTCAATTTTCAATCGAATGAGTCCCTTTTGAAGTTTCTACGACGACCCCTTCCATATGAAGTGCCCTGCTCTAAACGAAAAAAATAATTCATAGTACATTGTGCCAACATCGTTCTTATGTGCCCTCAGGGCATAATTTAAAACCCTTGCCCCGTAGGTTATGGGGGAGTGTCCTCCTCAAAAACATATTTTCTTTTTCTGGAAATCAACTACGCTGAACAAAATGGCTATCTCAAAATTTTGATTGGATAGGTTTGGGGGAATGATGGGTGTGAGTGGGGGGGGGGCTATTTGCCCTCCAATCACTTTTGACTATTGAAAAGAGCACTAGCCACTCCGATTTCCAATCGAATGAGCCCTTTTCGAAGTTTTTACGACAACTCCTTCGATACGAAGTGCCTGACTGAAGAAGCAAAAAAAAAACACATTGTGTCCACATCGTTCTTTACTTAGGCAGTGCTAGCACGCTGCCTATGATTGTGCGAAGATATGCCACGCTTTACAATATGCAGAATCTCCTTCTGTTTCATTGAAGCGTTGACATCGAGGAACTGTTCCTAAGTGGCAGGAAAATCAAAGTCTCTCTCAATCACATGATTCAGCAAAGTTTTGGCTACATTTATGGATTGAATGCGACCGACCACGGTCCGGTCTTGTTAATTCCATCCGTATTGCAACAAAGAAGAAGTTTGCTAAGGAGCTTCAGAATCACCGAAAGCAAATCACAGAACAGACAGCACAAAAAATGAAAGATAGTCCTCATTTCCTTTGGTCGTCTATCCGTCCCAGGGTCCCCAAAACTCCCCTTCCCGCTGCCGATATTCCTTTATATGATTGGCATTCGTTTTACGAGGCTGAATTTTCACCACCAGACCCCGAACTTGAACACAAATATGGTGAAGAGCTTGACCAATTTTTACTTGCTTTCCCTGATTCTGATTACATAGTATCTGTAATGTCTGTTGCCGATGCTATGATCCGCCTTAAACCATAGCAGTCACGAGGAATAGATGGAATTCACACTCTGCATATCAAATGTGGTGGTCCTGGGCTTTTAGAACATCTCAATTTATCACTGCAAATGATTTTCACTCAAGGTTTGGCTCCGTCAACATTCTGCGTGGGATATCTTTCTCCTATCCCGAAAAAAAAGGAAAAACCTTCAATCAATGCACATTTTTCAGACCCATAAATGTATCAACCTCTCTTTGGAAGCTTTATGTGCTAATGTTCATAAGAGATCTAGAAGAAAAATGTTATGGTATTGGTTGTGCGGACGCTCTTGCGGTTGTTGCTAATGCGCTGCTTCATACTTCTCTCTCTTGTACTTCACTCGCCTTGGCTAGATACGATGTTCGCCACGCCTTTGACTGCTTTATCCACCCCCTTAAGCTCTTAAGGGCTGTTAAAGAGGAGTAAGTGTGGCTATCATCAGATCTCAAAGGGATATGTATACCAAGCTACGAATCTAACGTAAAATTCCCTTTGAGAAAGATGAATTGGCAAAGCCACAGGATAGAACTGTGCCAGTTAAGAAACGAGCAAGCCAAGGTGCAATTGCCTCACCTTGTTATTTCAACAACTACATCCTCAAGGCTCAAGATCCATGTCAGATGTCCTGTGTTCTTTCTGGTTATAATATCTCCTTAGTTACTTATGTTGATGACATTTTTAACCTTGGCCGAACTTCCTGAAATATTTCAAAAACTTCAAACCGAGTATTTAAGATCTGGTCTTGAAATCAACGCTGAAAAAACTGACATAGTCCTTTTTAATTGGAAAGGCCCACTTCTTGATGAAATTGTACTTTGAAATTCAAAAATACGCCCCTCCAACCAAATCATTTATCTTGGCATTCTCATCGGAAACACAATTTCTCGTATTCTTCATCTTTTAACAGAACACATCAAACACCTCATATAAGATTCATACGCTTCCATAGTCTCTGCTAAGCTTCGTTTTAATCGCCGTTATCTGTCAACTCTATACAACACTGTTGCTCTCCCTCCCATCCTCTATATTGCACCCTTCTGGAAGGTTCTTACACACGTTGATAAATTCAAAATCCGTTGAACCTTCTTCCGTTTCGTAAAATATTCACTAAGATATCCAATATGGACACGCAATTCAAAGCACATCAATAGAATTCCCATAAAAAATCCTACTTTAGCTGTTGTTAAGCTCATAGAAAAACACAACCAAAAAACTTCAAACCGCACTTCGAAACAACTCCTTTTTCACTACCCACACTTTCCACTTATACATTATCATAGCTCCTCTTCTTCAATTTCTTCATTTTTGTTACAAGTGCCCGTGTTCTTCATTATTTCTGTGTTTTCTAATTGTCTCTCATCCTATAAAGTATGGTGCCCTTCTGTTTTGGTTTTTAGTTGTGCTCTGTCAGTTTTGTTGTTAATACATGCTTGGAACCAACTCCTTCTACACTAGTTACATTGTAATAGTTGCATAGTGATTTTGCCTTATTTTTTATAGTGCTCTGTCATTTCCTTTTTGTAATAAGACAGGTTTTCAATAAATAATAATAATAATATTTATCGTGTGAACTGAATGGTACATTAATCTGATTCGTTTGTTTTTTCGCTATCCTTGGTACTGTTATTAATAAGCCTAGCTCGGTTACCACCTTAGCTACCTAGTCAAGTGTTTTTACTTTTGATGCAGTTCCCCCTCGTGGTCACCCTTCTGGAGGTCTGGCCTGTATTTAAAAAAAAGTATTGATATTTCGAACCCGTCCCTTTTTTATTTGGGTAAGCACAATCTTGCTGTGAGACTAAATAAACTGTGTTTGCTAATGTTTATCTTCAATGTAAAAATAATTTAGTGGATTCAATAAATAGATTTGCTATTGAATGCAAGTCTTTAAATTCCGTTATGTATCGTGTCAAGGAAAATAAACTTGATTTTATAGTTCTTGGTGACTTTAAGACGGATTTGGATAAACAAAATTATCGATCCCGGGAAATATTGGAGTGCATGCCACCTGACGTGATTCTGAAGAAAGATTTAACATTTTCTTACATCCATCATTCTGGTAGTGTTTTTCATCAGAGGCAACGCTACCTATAGTAAAGGTCATACGGGTCTAATGTTTTATTATTATTATTTTTTTCCCCAAAGGCACTTCATACGGAAGGGGTTGTCGTAGAAACTTCAAAGGGGGCTCATTCGATTGAAAAACGAGAGTTCGAGTGCCCTTTTTAATAGTCGAAAATAATTGGAGAGGAACTAGCCCCCCCCCACGCCCACCATTCCCCCAAACACATCCAAACAAAATTTTGAGATAGCCATTTTCTTCAGCGTAGTTTATTTCCAGATAGAAAATTATTTTTGAGGTGGATACTCCCCCACAACCCTCAGGGCAAGAGTTTCAAGTTATGCCCTGGGGGCATATAAGGTTTTTATAGAAGGTGTTGTCGTAGAAACTTAAAAACAGGCTCATTCGATTGGAAATCGAGAGTTCTAGTGCCCTTTTTAATAGTCGAAAATGATTGGACGGCAACTAGCCCCCCCCCACACACATCATTTCCCCAAACACATCCAATCAAAATTTTGAGATAGCCATTTTGTTCAGCGTAGTTGATTTCCAGATATAAAATATATTTTTGAGAAGGATTATCTCACACCCCCCCCAAGGGCATTGGTTTAAGCTAGACTCTTGGGGCCCACAATGTTTTTATAGATTACGCTGTCGGAGGAACTTCAAAACAAGTTCAGTTAATTTTAAATTAAAGAGATAGAGCCCTTTTTATTAGTAAAACAGACTCGGCTGGCCACTAGCTCCCCCCACACCCATCATTTCCCCATACACATCCAATCAAAATTTTGAGATAGCCATTTTGTTCAGCGTAGTTGATTTCCAGATAGAAAATATACTTTAAGACGGATTTGGATAAACAAAATTATCGATCCCGAGAAATATTGGAGTGCATGCCACCTGACGTGATTCTGAAGAAAGATTTACTATTTTCTTCCATCCATCATTCTGGTAGTGTTTATCATCAGAGGCAACGCTACCTATAGTAAAGGTCATACGACTCCAATGTTTTATTATTATTATTTTTTTTCCCAGAGGCACTTCATATGGAAGGGGTTGTCCTAGAAACTTCAAAGGGGGATCATTCGATTGGAAATCGAGAGTTCTAGTGCCATTTTTAATAGTCGAAAGTGATTGGAGGGCACCTCGCGCCCCCCCCCCCGCCCCCCCGTGTCCCAAAAAAATCCCAACAAAATTTTGTGATAGCCATTTTGTTCAGCGTAGTTGATTTCCAGATAGAAAATTATTTTTGAGGAGGAGACTCCCCCCCAACCCTCAGGGACAGGGTTTTATGTTGCCCTGGGGGTATATAAGGTTTTAACAGAAGGTATTATCTTAGGCACTTCAAAACATGCTTATTCCATTGAAAATTCAAATGCATAGTGTCCTTTGTAATAGTCGAAAGTGATTGGAGTGTAACTAGCACCCCCCCACGCCCATCATTTCCCCAAACACATCCAAACAAAATTTTCAGATAGCCATTTTGTTCAGCGTAGTTGATTTCCAGATAGAAAATATACTTTAAGACGGATTTGGATAAACAAAATTATCGATCCCGAGAAATATTGGAGTGCATGCCACCTGACGTGATTCTGAAGAAAGATTTACTATTTTCTTACATCCATCATTCTGGTAGTGTTTATCATCAGAGGCAACGCTACCTATAGTAAAGGTCATACGACTCCAATGTTTTATTATTATTATTTTTTTTCCCAGAGGCACTTCATATGGAAGGGGTTGTCCTAGAAACTTCAAAAGGGGATCATTCAATTGGAAATCGAGAGTTCTAGTGCCCTTTTTAATAGTCAAAAATGATTGGAGGGCAACTAGCCCCCCCCACGCCCACTATTACCCCAAACACCTCCCATCAAAATTGTGAGATAGCCATTTTGTTCAGCGTAGTTTATTCCCAGATAGAAAATTATTTTTGAGGTGGACACTCCCCCAAAACCCTTAGGGCAAGGGTTTTAAGTTATGCCCTAGGGGCATATAAGTTTTTATAGGTGTTGTCGTAGAAACTTCAAAACAAGCTCATTCGATTGGAAATCTAGAGTTCTAATTCCCTTTTTAATAGTCCAAAATGATTGGAGGGCAACTAGCCCCCCCCCCCACGCCCATCATTCCCCCAAACACATCCAATCAAAATTTTGAGATAGCCATTTTGTTCAGCGTAGTTGATTTCCAGATAGAGAATTATTTTTGAGGAGGATACTCCCCTACACCCCTCATGGCAAGGGTAGTAAGTTATGCCCTGAGGGCAGACAATGTTTTTATAGAAGGCCATGTCGTGAAAACTTTATTTGAGTGGAAATTAGAGGGCTATTTCACTTTTTAATTGTCAAAAGTGCGTGGAGTGCACCTAGCTCATACCCCCCCACACCCATTAATCCCCACTACCCCTCACAAAAAAATTTTCATATAGGCATTTTGTTCAACATAATTCATTTCGAGCTAGAAAATATATTTTTGAGGAGGATACTCCCCCACGGTCTTCAGGGCACGGATTTTGAGCTATACCCTAGTGACATAAAAGGTTTTTATAGAAGGCGATGTTGTAGAACTTCAAAACAGGCTCATTCGATTGGAAATTAAAGGGTTAGTGCCCTTTTTAATAGTCGAAAAAAATTGGAGGGCCACTTCCCCCCACTCCCATAATTCCGCCAAACACATCCAATCAAAATTTTGAGAGAGCCATTTTGTTCAACGTAGTGGATTTCCAAATAGAAAATATTTTTGAGGAGAATACTCCCCCACAACCATCAGGGAAAATGTATTAAGTTATGCCCTAGGGCATATAAGGTATTTTATAGACGGCGTTGTCGTAGAAACTTCAAAACAGGCTCATTTGAGTGAAAGTCAAAGGGCTAGTGCCCTTTTAATAGTCGAAAGTGATTGGAGTGTAACTAGCCCCCCCCCCCCCGACGCCCATCATTTCCCCAAACACATCCAATCAAAATTTTTAGATAGCCATTTTGTTCAGCGTAGTTGATTTCTAGATAGAAAATATACTTTAAGACGGATTTGGATAAACAAAATTATCGATCCGAGAAATATTGGAGTGCATGCCACCTGACGTGATTCTGAAGAAAGATTTACCATTTTCTTACATCCATCATTCTGGTAGTGTTTTTCATCAGAGGCAACGCTACCTATAGTAAAGGTCATACGGCTCCAATGTTTTATTATTTATTATTTTTTTTCCCAAAGGCACTTCATATGGAAGGGGTTGTCGTAGAAACTTCAAAGGGGGGTCATTCGATTGGAAATCGAGAGTTCTAGTGCCCTTTTTAATTGTCCAGAGTTATTGGAGGGTAACTAGCCCCCCCACGCCCCTCAGTCCCCCAAACACCTCCAATCAAAATTTTGAGATAGCCATTTTCTTCAGCGTAGTTGATTTCCAGATAGAAAATATATTTTTGAGGTGGATACTCCCCCACAACCCTCAAGGCAAGGGTTTTAAGTTATGCCCTGGGGGTATGTAAGGTTTTTATAGAAGGTGTTGTCGTAGAAACTTCAAAACAGGTTCATTCGATTGGAAATCTAGAGTTCTAGTGCCTTTTTTATAGTCGAAAATGATTGGAGGGAAACTAACCCCTCCCCCCCACACACCCATCATTCCCACAAACACATCCAATCAAAATTTTGAGATAACCATTTTGTTCAGCGTAGTTGATTTCCAGATATAAAATTCTTTTTTACAAGAACTATCCTACACACACCTCAGGGAAATGGTTTTGAGTAATGAAATGAGAGCAGATCATGTTTTTACAGATGGTGTTGTAGTCGGAAAGTCAAAATCTGCTAATTTACTTTTACATTCAAGAGATAGTGCCCTTTTTAATAGTCGACAGGACTCGGCGGGCCACTAGCTCCCCCCACACCCATCATTTCCCCAAACACATCCAATCAAAATTTTGAGATAGCCATTTTGTTCAGCGTAGTTGATTTCCAGATAGAAAATATACTTTAAGACGGATTTGGATAAACAAAATTATCGATCCCGAGAAATATTGGAGTGCATGCCACCTGACGTGATTCTGAAGAAAGATTTACTATTTTCTTCCATCCATCATTCTGGTAGTGTTTTTCATCAGAGGCAACGCTACCTATAGTAAAGGTCATACGGCTCCAATGTTTTATTATTATTATTTTTTCCCCAGAGGCACTTCATATGGAAGGGGTTGTCATAGAAACTTCAAAGGGGGCTCATTCGATTGGAAATCGAGAGTTCTCGTGCCATTTTTAATAGTCAAAAATGACTGGAGGGCACCTAGCCCCCCCCCCACGCCCATCCGTCCCCCACACACATCCCATCAAAATTTTGAGATAGCCATTTTGTTCAGCGTAGTTTATTCCCAGTTAGAAAATTATTTTTGAGGAGGACACTCCCCCACAACCCTCAAGGCAAGGGTTTTAAGTTATGCCCTGGGGGCATATAAGGTTTTTATAGAAGGCGTTGTCGTAGAAAGTTCAAAACAGGCTCATTTGATTGGAAATCGAGAGTTCTAGTGCCCTTTTTAATAGTCGAAAATGATTGGACGGACTAGCCCCCCCCCCCCAGACCCATCATTCCCCCAAACACATCCAATCAAAATTTTGAGATAGCTATTTTGTTCAGCGTAGTTGATTTCCAGATAGAAAATTCTTTTTGAGGAGGATACTCCCCCACAACCCTCAGGGCAAGGGTATTAAGTTATGCCCTGGGGGCATATAAGGTTTTTATAGAGGGCGTTGTCGTAGAAACTTCAAAACAGGCTCATTCGATTGGAAATTAAAGAGCTAGTGTCCTTTTTAATATTCGAAAGTGATTGGAGTGTAACTAGCTCCCCCCCCCGCCCATCATTTCCCCAAACACATCCAATCAAAATTTTGAGATAGCCATTTTGTTCAGCGTAATGCATTTCCAGATAGAAAATCTGTTTTTGAGGAGGACACTCCCCCACAACTCTCAGGGCAAGGGTTTTAAGCTATGCCCTGGGGGCATATAAGGTTTTTATAGAAGGCGATGTTGTAGAACTTCAAAACAGGCTCATTCGATTGGAAATTAAAGGGTTAGTGCCCTTTTTAATAGTCGAAAAAAATTGGAGGGCCACTTCCCCCCCCCCACTCCCATAATTCCGCCAAACGCATCCAATCAAAATTTTGAGAGAGCCATTTTGTTCAACGTAGTGGATTTCCAAATAGAAAATATTTTTGAGGAGGATACTCCCCCATAACCATCAGGGCAAGGGTTTTAAGTTATGCCCAGGGGGCATATAAGGTTTTTATAGAAGGCGTTGTCGTAGAAACTTCAAAACAGGCTCATTCGATTGGAAATTAAAGGGCTAGTGCTCTTTTTAATAGTCAAAAGTGATTGGAGTAAAACTAGCCCCCCCCCCCCGACGCCCATCATTTCCCCAAACACATCCAATCAAAATTTTGAGATAGCCATTTTGTTCAGCGTAGTTGATTTCCAGATCGAAAATATACTTTAAGACGGATTTGGATAAACAAAATTATCGATCCCGACAAATATTGGAGTGCATGCCACCTGACGTGATTCTGAAGAAAGATTTACCATTTTCTTACATCCATCATTCTGGTAGTGTTTTTCATCAGAGGCAACGCTACCTATAGTAAAGGTCATACGACTCCAATGTTTTATTATTATTATTTTTTTTCCCAGAGGCACTTCATATGGAAGGGGTCGTCGTAGAAACTTCAAAGGGGGATCATTCGATTTGAAATCGAGAGTTCTAGTGCCCTTTTTAATTGTCGAAAATGATCGGACGACATATAGCCGCCCCCACGCCCCCACGTCCCCCAAACACCTCCAATCAAAATTTTGAGATAGCCATTTTGTTCAACGTAGTTTATTTCCAGATAGAAAATTATTTTTGAGGTGGATACTCCCCCACAACCCTCAAGGCAAGGGTTTTAAGTTATGCCCTGGGGGTATATAAGGTTTTTATAGAAGGCGTTGTCGTAGAAACTTCAAAACAGGCTCATTCGATTGGAAATCGAGAGTTCTAGTGCCCTTTTTAATAGTCGAAAATGATTGGACGGCAACTAGCCCCCCCACAACCATCACTCCCCCAACCACATCCAATCAAAATTTTGAGATAGCCATTTTGTTCAGCGTAGTTTATTTCCAGATAGAAAATATATTTTTGAGGAGGATACTCCCCCACAACCCTCACGGCAAGGGTTTTAAGTTATGCCCTGGGGGAATATAAGGTATTTATAGAAGGCGTTGTCGTAGAAACTTCAAAACGGGCTCATTCGATTGGAAATTAAAGGGTTAGTGCCCTTTATAATCGTCGAAAGTGATTGGAGGGCAACTAGATCCCCCCCCCTCCCATCATTTCCCCAAACACATCCAATCAAAATTTTCAGATAGCCATTTTGTACAGCATAGTTGATTTCCAGCTAGAAAATATGTTTTTGAGGAGAACAATCCCCCACAGCCCTCAGGGCAAGGGTTTTAAGTTATACCCTAGGGGCATATAAGGTTTTTATAGAAGGCGATGTTGTAGAACTTCAAAACAGGCTCATTCGATTGGAAATTAAAGGGTTAGTGCCCTTTTTAATAGTCGAAAAAAATTGGAGGGCCACTTCCCCCCCCCCACTCCCATAATTCCGCCAAACGCATCCAATCAAAATTTTGAGAGAGCCATTTTGTTCAGTGTAGTCGATTTCCCAATAGAAAATATTTTTTGAGGAGGATACTCCCCCACAACCCTCAGGGCAAGGGTTTTAAGTTATGTCCTGGGGGCATATAAGGTTTTTATAGAAGGCGTTGTCGTAGAAACTTCAAAACAGGATCATTCGATTGGAAATTAAACGGGCTAGTGCCCTTTTTAATAGTCGAAAGTGATTGGAGTGTAACTAGCCCCCCCCCCCCCGACACCCATCATTTCCCCAAACACATCCAATCAAAATTTTGAGATAGCCATTTTGTTCAGCTTAGTTGATTTCCAGATAGAAAATATGTTTTTGAGGAGGACACTCCCCCACAACCCTCAGGGCAAGGGTTTTAAGATATACCCTGGGGGCATATAAGGTTTTTATAGAAGGCGTTGTCGTAGAAACTTCAAAAAAGGCTCATTTGATTGAAAATTCAAAAAGCTAGTGACCTTTTTAATAGTCGAAAGTGATTGGAGGGCAACTAGCCCCCCCCCCCATGCCCATCATTCCCCCAAATACCTCCAATCAACATTTTGAGATAGCCATTTTGTTCGGCGTTGTTAATTTTCCCATAGAAAATATATTTTTGAGGAGGACACTCCCCCACATCCCTCAGGGCAAGGGTTGTAAGTTATGCCCTGGGGGCATATAAGGTTTTTAAAGAAGGCGTTGTCGTAGAAACTTCAAAAAAAGCTCATTCGATTGGAAATTAAAGAGCTAGTCCCCTTTTTAATAGTCGAAAGTGATTGGAGTGTAAATAGCCCCACCCCCCCCCCCCCACCCCCCCACGCCCATCATTTCCCCAAACACATCCAATAAAAATTTTGAGATAGCCATTTTGTTTAGCGTAGTTGATTTCCAGATAGAAAATATATTTTTGAGGAGGACACTCCCCCAAAACCCTCAAGGCAAGGGTTTTAAGTTATACCTTGGGGGTATATAAGGTTTTTATAGAAGGCCTTGTCGTAGAAGCTTCAAAAAAGGCTCATTCGATTGGAAATTCAAAAGGCTAGTGCACTTTTTTATAGCCACAATTATTGGCTGTCAACTAGCTCCCCCCCCCCCCCACACTGGTTATTCCCCCAAAAACATCCAATGAAAATTTTGAGATTGTCATTTTGTTCACCGTAGTTAATTTCCAATTAGAAAATATATTTTTGAGGTGGACACTCCCCAACAACCCTCGGGGCAAGGGTCTTAAGTTATACCCTGGGGGCATATAAGGTTTTTATAGTAGGCGTTGTCGTAGAAACTTCAAAACAGGCTCATTCCATTGGAAATCGAGAGTTCTAGTGCCCTTTTTAATAGTCAAAATGATTGGAGGGTTAATAGCCCCCCCCCCCACGCCCATCATTCCCCCCAAACACATCCAATCAAAATTTTGAGATTGCCATTTTGTTCAGCATAGTTGATTTCCAGATAGAAAATTGTTTTTGAGGAGGATACTCCCCCATAATCCTCAGGGCAAGGGTTTTAAGTTATGCCCTGGGAGCATATAAGGTTTTATAGAAGGTGTTCTCGTAGAAACTTCAAAACAGGCTCATTCGATTGGAAATTAAAGGGCTAGTGCCCTTTTTAATAGTCGAAAGTGATTGGAGTGCAACTAGCCCCCCCCCCCGACGCCCATCATTTCCCCAAACACATCCAATCAAAATTTTGAGATGTCCATTTTGTTCAGCGTAGTTGATTTCCAGATAGAAAATATATTTTTGAAGAGGACACTCCCCCACAACCCTCAGGGCAAGGGTTTTAAGTTATACCCTGGAGGCATATAAGGTTTTTAAAGAACGCGTTGTAGTAGACACTTTAATAAAGTCTCATTCGATGGTAAATTAAAAGAGCTAGTACCCTCTCCTATAGTCGAATGTGATTGGAGGGCAACTAGCCCCTTCCCCCGAACAACGCTCTCCCACACCCATCCAATCAAAATTGTGAGATAGCAGCTGTGTTAAGCATAGTTGTTTTCCAAATATAATATGTGTTTTTAAAGAGGTCACTCCCTCACTACCCTCGGGGCAATGGTTTTAAGTTATGCCCTGGGGGCTAATAAGGTTTTTATAGAAAGCGTTGTCGTAGAAACTTCAAAACAGGCTCATTCGATTGGAAATCTAGAGTTCTAGTGCCCTTTTTACTAGTCAAAAGTGATTGGATGGCAACTAGCCCCCCCCACGACCATCCTTCCCCCAAACAAATCCAATCAAATTTTGAGATAGCCATTTTGTTCAGCGTAGTTGATTTCCCGATAGACAATATGTTTTTGAGGAGGAAAATCCCCCACAACCCTCAAGGCAAGTGTTTTAAATTATGCACTGGGGGCATACAAGTTATTTATTGAAAGTGGGGTAGTGGAAAATACAAAGAAGGTTCATTCGATTGAAAATTCAAAAAGCTAGTGCCCTTTTTAATATTCGAAAGTGATTGGAGGGCAACTAGCTCCCCCCCCCCCACGCCCATCATTCCCCCAAACACATCCAATCAAAATTTTGAGATAGCCTTTTTGTTCAGCGTAGTTGATTTCCAAATAGAAAATATGGTTTTGAGGAGGACACTCCCCCACAACCCTCAGGGCAAGGGTTTTAAGTTATGACCTGGGGGCATATAAGGTTTTTTATAGAAGGCGCTGTCGTAGAAACTTCAAAACAGGCTCATTCGATTGGAAATCGAGAGTTCTAGTGCCCTTTTTAATAGTCAAAATGATTGGAGGGTAACTAGCCCCCCCCCCCCACGCCCATCATTCCCCCCAAACACATCCAATCAAAATTTTGAGATTGCCATTTTGTTCAGCATAGTTGATTTCCAGATAGAAAATTGTTTTTGAGGAGGATACTCCCCCATAATCCTCAGGGCAAGGGTTTTAAGTTATGCCCTGGGAGCATATAAGGTTTTATAGAAGGCGTTGTCGTAGAAACTTAAAACCAGGCTCATTCGAGTGGACATTAAAGGGATAGTGCCTTTTTTAATAGTCGAAAGTTATTGGAGGGAAACTAGCCCCCCCCCCCGACGCCCATCATTTCCCCAAACACATCCAATCAAAATTTTGAGATAGCCATTTTGTTCAGCGTAGTTGATTTCCAGATAGAAAATATATTTTTGAGGAGGAAACTCCCCTACAACCCTCAGGGCAAGGGTTTTAAGTTATGCCCTGGAGGCATATAAGGTTTTTATAGAAGGTGTTGTCGTAGAAACTTAAAAAAAGTCTGATTCGATTGGAAATTCAAAAAGCTAGTGCCCTTTTCAATAGTCGAAAGTGATTGGAGGGCAACTAGCCCCCCCACGCCCATGAATCCCCCAAACACATCCAATAAAAAATTTGAGATAGCGATGTTGTTCAGCGTAGTTGATTTCAAGATAGAAAAAATATGTTTGAGGAGGACACTCCCCCAAAACCCTCAGGGCAAGGGTTTTAAGTTATGCCCTGGGGGCTAATAAGGTTTTTATAGAAGGCGTTGTCGTAGAAACTTCAAAACAGGCTCATTCGATTGGAAATCTAGAGTTCTAGTGCCCTTTTCAATAGTCGAAAATGATTGGAGGGCAACTAGCCCCCCCCCCCGCCCCTCAGTCCCCCCAACAAATCCAATCAAAATTTTGAGATAGCCATTTTGTTCAGCGTAGTTGATTTCCAGATAGAAAATTATTTTTGAGCAGGATACTCCCCCACAACCCTCAATGCAAGGGTTTTAAGTCATGCCCTGGGGGCATATAAGGTTTTTATAGAAAGTGTTGTCGTAGAAACTTCAAAACAGGCTCATTTGGAACTAAAAAAGCTAGTGCCCTTTTTAATAGTCGAAAGTGATTGGAGTGTAACTAGCCCCCCTCCCCCCCCCCCACGCCCATCATTTCCCCAAATACATCCAATCAAAATTTTGAGATAGCCATTTTGTTCAGCGTAGTTGATTTCCAGACAGAAAATAAATTTTTGAGGAGGAGACTCCCCCACAACCCTCAGAGCAAGGGTTTTAAGCTATGCCCTGGGGGCAAATAAGGTTTTTATAGATGGCGTTGTTGTAGAAACTTCAAAACAGGCTCATTCGATTGGAAATTAAAGGGCTAGTGCCCTTTTTAATAGTCGAAAGTGATTGGAGTGTAACTAGCCCCCCCCCTCCACTCACATAATTCCCCCAAACACATCCAATCAAAATTTTGAGATAGCCATTTTGTTCAGCGTAGTTGATTTCCAAATAGAAAATATATTTTGAGGAGGATACTCCCCCACAACCCTAAGGGCAAGGGTTTTAAGTTATGCCCTGGGGGCATATAAGGTTTTTAAAGAAGGCGTTGTCGTTGAAACTTCAAAACAGGCTCATTCGATTAGAAATTAAAGGGCTAGTGCCCTTTTTAATAGTTGAAAGTGATTGGAGTGCAACTAGCCCCCCCCCCCCGACGCCCATCATTTCCCCAAACTTATTCAATCAAAGATTTGTTCAGTATAGTTGATTTCCAAATAAAAAATATATTTTCCTTGCTGGCACGACCCCACAAACCTAATGGTGAGTGTACCAAGTAAGGGCCCGTGGAAACGTACGGTGTTGCTTGAATGTGTTGTTGTATTAACTTCACTAAAGGCTCCTTAGATTGTAGATTATGAGGCAACTGTCCTTTTTAAGAGTTGAAAGTGATTTAATGGAACCTAACCCCTTCCCCCCGACGCCCATTATTCCCCCAAACATATCCCCTCAAAATTCTGAATCAGCCATTTTGTTCAGCGTAGTTGGTTTCCAGATAGAAAACATTTTTTTGAGGAGGACACTCCCCCACAACCTTCAGGGCAAGGGTTTCCAGATATGACCTGGGGGCATATAAGGTTTTTATAGAAGGCGGTGTCGTAGAAACTTCAAAAAAGGCTCAATCAATTGGAAATTTCCTTTGGAAATTTCCTTCCATATTTCTTATGGAAGGGATGCTCGTATAAACTTTAGAGAGGGCTCATTTGACTGGAAATTGAAATTTCTTGTTCACTTTTTAAGAGTCAAAAGAGATTGGAGGGTAACTAGCCTCCCCCTCCTCTAAGCCATAAATGCATCAGATAAAAATTTTGAGATAGACATTTTGTTTAAATAGTTCAAAGTTCTGATAACAAAAAGCTCCGGTGTCGACACAGCCCACCAGGGCCTGGGGGTAATCGTTTTAAGTTATGTACTGGAGCATAACTTATTAAGGGGGGTTTATAACTTATGGGAAGGGGTTTTGTATGGGAAGAACACATAGGAAATATATTATAATTATCCAACTATAAGGTTAAAATACATACTCTGTGATAGATGCAAAATTGCTTTGGCACACAAAATCCTATTAAGGTCAATTCCAAACAGTCGTGATCCCTTTGTGTCAGCAAGTGAAATGGTCCAAACCCCCTTATTGGAGCTATTTTTCAATCCATTCATTGTTGTCAATCGCTGTCCATAAGTTATGCAATTTGTCTATTGTTCATATATAAGGTTTTTATCAAAGAGGTAATTGTATTGACTTTGAAAAAAGCCTAATTCGATTTAAATTTAAATTTCCAGATCTGTTTTTTAAAGTCAAGAATAATCGGACTTTAAGTACCCCCCCCCTCCCGGCCATAAAAACTTGAAACTTTTTTCAATCAAAAACAAACAAAAATTAATGAGAAAAAAACTCCGAAAAATAAGTTTTTCAAAGAAAAGTAAAGGCCCTTTTAAACTTAAGCTCAGTTTATACGAATACCTGTTAAAATTCAAACTCAAAACGCACAGAAATTACTATTAAAGAATAAATGAAACCCAAAAAGAACAGAAATTAAATAAGCAATCATGGCAAAAAACATACAACAAGTAATAATATAAATGAATAAATAGATCTTAAAGCGAGTAATGCTTAGATTGAATATGAAAATCAAGCTTAAAACGAAAACAAATGTTTTGCTATTAAAGTATAAATGAAACTTAAAACGAACATAAATTAAATAAACAATCAATGCGAGCAAACATACAATATATATTAATGTAAATGAATAAATAAATCTTAAAACGAGTGAAACTTAAAAAGAATATGCAAATCAAGTTTGAATCGAATAAAATTAACTACAAACAAGAGTTGGGTATCGCCTCACTGCAGAAGCCTAAAACCTAGTGCGTCATTGGCGCTTTACTGAAAACGAATTATATTACAAATGTTTTCTTTTGTACTTGATATTGAAAATAAATATTAAAATTACAGTAAAATTTTGAACTGATGAGCTCTTAGCAATTAATATCATTATGCATCAAATATTCAGCTTAATTTTTTAGTTCTTTTCACGATTGGTCAAGACAAATATAGTTTCACTACATCAAAATTTGGATACTGCCCCCTTCTTTAACTGTAAAAACCTAAAGCCTTCTGCGTCATTGGTGCTTCACTGAAAACGAATTACTCGTATATTAAAAATTTATTATTTTCCAGTTCTTACAAAATTGAAAATGAAAATAAAAATTACAGTGAAAAAAAAAATCTTGAACTGATGGATCTTTCAACATTTAATATCATTATATATCTAATATTCAATTTGATTTCGTTGATGCTTTCCACTAATGTTCAAGACTCATATAGTTTTGCCATTTTTTTAACTCCGCCATTTTTTCTAACTAATCGTGTTAGTTTGTTATGAAAACATTCTATGGCTTCTAGGCATTTCTATTTGAGCGGAAAACTGCACCTCAAACTTTGTAAAACATGCATTTTCTTGCATGAAACACCAAAATATAATAAAATGTCAAGTTTCGGAGTGTTCCACAACTCGCAAGCAAGTGCTATTGGTATTTTTGAATCCGCATGGTCAATTTAGGGGGTGGAGGGTAGGCTAATTCTCATAGCAGCCCCATTCCGTCGTGGTATGATTCACACTTTCAACACCTGGCGTCCGGACTATCATATAATCTACCAAGCATACAACTACCCCAAATCAGTATCAATAAATAAATGAAACCCAAAACGAACAAAAATTAAAATAAATATTAGAGTCAAACTCAAAACGAGCATAAATTAATATGAGTAGGGTTCAAAACCCCTATGCTTTCTAAGAGCCAGAATATAATTTGTACTTTACTGAAAAAAAATTCCAATGAGTTTACTGAAAAAAAAAATGTGCATTGTCAATTTAATATACATATGCTGATATTTATTCCCTAAAATCTTAATTAATTTTTTATTTCTTAAAGTTAAATAAGTGAAAACATTTCAAAGAATTGTTTTCAGTAAAGCGCCAATGACGCAGTAGGTTTTAGGCTTCTGCAGTGAGGCGATACCCAAACTCTTATTTGTAGTTATTTTTATTCAATTCAAACTTGATTTGCATATTCTTTTCTAGTTCTACTCGTTTTAATATTTATTTATTGATTTAGATTAATATATGTTGTATGTTTGTTCGCATTGACTGTTTATTTAATTTCTATTCGTTGTAAGTTTCCTTTATAATTTAATAGAAAATTATTTGTTATTGTTTTAATCTTAATTTTCATATTCAATCTAAGCATTACTCGCTTTAAGATCTATTTATTCATTTATATTATTACTTGTTGTGTGTTTTTTGCCATGATTGTTTATTTAATTTATGCTCGTTTTGGGTTTCATTTATTCTTTAATAGTAATTTCTCTTCGTTTTGAGTTTGAATTTTAACAGGTATTCGTATCAACTGAGCTTAAGTCTAAAATGGCCTTTACTTTTATTTGAAAAACTTATTTTTTTGGAAAGTTTTTTTTTTAATTAATATTGATCATATACTCAGGTCGTCACAGCTAGATTGCTTGATTATTCATGTTGACATTGAGACTGATTACTTTGACCATCTATCGCTTTCATTTACTGCTAAATTGAAACGTAGCCTTTGCAATTTTTCCCCTATTGGGAATTCTAAATGGTTTAAACGTAGTAATTGGAAAAGTGCCAATATTGCTTTGTATGTATTGCCTTTATCTACATTGCTTAAGTGTATTCGTGTGCCTTTCCATCTACTCCAATTACAAGTAAAGGGTGGTAAGCGTGATCTTAATAGATATTATGATAATATAATTAGTTTTATGAAAGAAGTTGAAAAAATTGCGGTTCCCGAAGAGCGTATTCGAATTAAAATGCAAAAATCTTTATGGACTGCCGATCCTGAATTAAAGAATTACAAAAATAAGGCAAAAATTTGGTTGCAAATTTGGGTTGATTGTGGTAGACCTAGGTTGGTATCTGTTGCAGATATAAAGCCGAAAAAAAAAGAATATAAAAAGTACCTAAAATTCATTCGTTATAAGGGTATGGAGTTTCCAGCATCTAAAAAGGATTGGTATAAATTGATCAATACTGAGAAGCTGGATAAAACTGATCTTTATAATAGTCATTCGATTTCTAGTTCAGCTTGGTATGTTTACTGCTCTTCAGTTTTTTCCAAAATTAAGTTTTTCGTGCAATCACATTTTTCTCGGTAACTTTCTAAAATTCTTTCTCTTTCGGTTCTTCAAGGTCATATTATTCCAGTGTTTGTAGCTGCTGTTGAAAATGCAATTAATCAACTGAAATTTTCATCCATTGATATTTTCATCCATGATGGTATTAGTGTAAATAATGTAAAACTGAAGTGTGTTATTCTTTTATTTCGTTTGCAGCTGTTGTTCCAGATGTGTATAACATCTTCGCTGGTTCCGGATAGCTTTCTTTGTGGAACTGTCACCTCAATATTAAAACGGCAAAAACTCCCTTCTCATTGTTCATCTTATCGCCCTATAACCACTGCGTGTAACTTGAGTAAAATCCTGGAATATATTTTACTTCCTCATTTAAATGAAAATATAAATTTCGGATCGAATCAATTCGGGTTTCAATTTGGTATTGGTTGTCAACATCCACACCGTGTTCTTTCTTCTGCCCTTAAGAATAGCCTGGCTGAGGGGTTGCCACTTTATATATATACTTGGTTCCTTTCTAAAACTTTCGACCGTGTAATCCAAATTCAAGCTTTTTTTTCCTTTTTTAATAACGGTGTAAATCTTGCAGTTATTTTTCTTTTTCGTTTTTGGTATGAGAATTCTTTCCTCCGAATTAATAAATCTGGACCTCCGTTTGTCCGTGTACGTCTGGGTGTCATACAGGGAGGGGTTTTATCACCTAGTATATTCAAAATGTGCATTTCTGGTATATTAGATCAAATTATTTCATTGGACACTCAGATGTTTCTTATCTTGCCTATGCGGATGATCTTCTACTCTTGCGTAAAAATAAGCAGGGTCTCTCGTTTATGGTCTTCACAAAGTTTCACGTTAATTTTCTAAATTTGGTCTTTCTCTTAATGTTGATAAATGTGAGTTTCTAGTTTTTAACGGTCCAACTTCCTATACCTACTGTTTCCACCTTTCGGTGGTTGAGTATTACTGTTACTAATTCAATTTCTAGCCTACGCATTGCACTGTTCATGATGTTCAAAAGAAATTCAAAAGGGTTATTCTAAAATTGTTGCCAATTGAGGGAAGCATAATAGACGTGCACTGGGTAGGCTATATGCTACATTCTGTGATCATTCTGCTCTTTATATTTTGGTCTTTATCCCCTTCTGAAAAAATGATGTTAACTAGATCCGGTCTTTTTATTTCAGATATTTTAAATTTTTACTTTATCTTTCCCCCCCCCCCCTGGCATAGTAATGGTAAGATAATTCGTAACTTTGATGTCCCTGATGAAACTGCAAAGGTGGCCAGGCTGCATGGAAGGTTGTCAGAATCAGCTTTTTATCGTTTATCGCCTCATCATCCTTTGGTCATCCTATTCGCTGAATTTCATTACAGTGTTTTTTTTTTATTTGTAGTGTTTTTCATTTGTAGTGTATTTCATTTTCTCTTTTGTATTTTTTTGTGTTACTCCACAAGCGTCATAACTTGTTATGACGTGGGTTATAAATAAATTATTATAGTGGAACGATCCTTTTCTATGAAAAATATCGTTAAGAAGAAGCTCCGAAACCTTATGATCTTGCTCATGTTGAAGTCAATACTTGTGTTTAGCCTGTAATTGTCAGCCTGAGATTCTTGTTGCTCGACGGTTGAGCCTGCAAAACTTATGCTGCTTTTCATTGATAATATTTACAAGGGCTGTGAAGTCGGAAAAACTGGTAACCAAACAACTGCTTTTGATAATATCCTAACCTCTGTTGAGTCTTAAATGCCCCAGTGCTTTATGAATATAAGTGACTTTATTTTTTTTTGTTTTTTACTTGAATTTTTGAAAATGTATTGTTTTATTTTTTTTAAATTGTATTGATTTTTTGTAGGTGCTCTCTTGGTTAGCCCTGCCCCGACCTGCCCTTTTTTTCTTAGTTTTCGGTCTTTAGCTGCACTTTTTATTTGATCTTGGTATTACAAAGGCTTTTGTGTTAACCACGTTCTCACGTATGCTTTGGCAGACACAGGCACTTAGCTAAACAAGTTGTGCCACCACGCAAGGGGAGTTGTAAGCTCTGGAAACTCGCCTTGCACGAAAAATCCTGAGCTTTACCTTGCATGAGAATTCGTTCGTCATTTATGTGAATCTTTCAATGTTCACCAACATTTTTGATAATCTGACACTTACAAAAAAAGTGAGGCTGATAATGTGCACTGAAGATCTTAGCAACATAATTTGTATTCTCATCCAAACCAATTGAATCCAATACGAATAAATCAAATACAAATCGATGCAAAGAAAATTCAAACCAAAGCAATATCGATAGGGAATACGGATTAGGGATAGGAACCCCTCTTACCAAATTTTTATTTAACTCGTAAAAAAGTGAAAAAAGGCATTTAAACATATTTTTGAAGCGTTTTTTAAAGTTTTGTGCACTGAACACGCTCTTTACTTCAACTGGATACAGTTGCTGGTGCCTCTGACTCCTGGTGCAACTCATTACTTCTGGAGAACTCACATGAGACGTGCTCCCGGCAACTCCTAACAGCATAGAAAATATAGTTTGGAGAACAAACACCTAAGAATATCGAAATAAAAAATTGTTCTTACCATCTACTTAGTTTTAAAGACTTTAGTAGTTTTGGTTATGTAACGTTGCTTCTCCTTGTTGCGTAGTACTTCAGTTCTATTAACTTTATGATAAACAGAAGGTCTTTAACACCTGCTACGATGCAAATAGTACATATTTATGGAAGAATATGGGTCTTATGGGATATTGTCACCAGTGTTCTTTCCCTTTAATATATTTTTCTATACTGATTGGGTTGGGCCTTGTTTTGGCTTGTTTTTCAATCTACGGGTTTTTTTTTCACAGTTACCATCTGGCAACACCAATTTTTCATCCAGAGTTGTCACCGTCATGGATTGATCCATGAAAATATGGATTTTTTAACCCCTGACATGGATTTTGGAAATACCATGGATTTCCATGGATTTTTCAATAAAAAACATGGATTTTTCAAGAAAACATGGATTTTTTTCACATCGTATGGAATTGGTATTGCTCAGAAAATCAATCTTTACGGTGAGCCAAAATGGGTTAGCGGACCAGCTGTCTCACTACTCTGACATCCGTGACCATAGATGTCGCTCCATTTCCAGCTTAGCAGGACCAGCTGACGTGTTGAAGAAGTCCGTGAAATTACAAACTTCAGGAATATGATTTTTTTTTTTTTTTACCAGTTTGAACGTTTTATCCATGCCCCAAAAACAAAAAATCTGCCCCTGCTTTTACCCCCACCAAGATAAGTTGAAAACGGCTGTACCTGAGAAATATGTGCAATAGAGATATCTCTTTAGTCAACCTCATTGGTTGTGCGTCTGATAATGCAAGTGTGATGCTTGGTAAACAAGCGGGTCTGGTTGCGCTTTTAAAAGAAGATGTGCCGTGGCTCGCCATTTTCAGGTGCATTTGCCATTTTTTTACTCTGTGTTTGGCCGCTGCTTGCGATGTTCTAGATCCTGAAATAATACAATTTGCTCACGACGTGTACAATTTTGTCGCTTATAGCCCCAAAAGGAAATGTGAATTTGCCGAGTGTCAGAAGTTCATGAAAAATCTAAACATGCAATACTTTACCCGTCGAAGACACGCTGGCTAGCAGTGGAACCAATTGTGAAGAGGTTGCTTGAACAGTGGGATGCTCTAAAAATTTATTTTCAGAATATGCTAGCTGATAACATTCTCACAGCCGTGAGCATTCATTAGAGACTCAGGAAAGTTAACCTTCGTTTTTTTACGACTTTCTGTGGTATGTATTGCTTGTCGTGAACGAGCTAAACCTTGAGTTTCAAAGTGAAAATGTCAGGGATAGCCAAATCCTGAAGAAAGTCCGGGAAACATTGAAGGAAATTATGCAGAAATTCATTAAACAGGAAGTTGCAGACAGAACAGACCCCTTCAAAATAAATGTGCGGTCCCCGAACAATCCAAGACCTTACAAAAACGGTTTGGACCAAAGTTTCTAGTGCTCTGTAAAGGAATGAGTGGAGACATGGATTTTAGTCGCAAATTGATTTCCGTTAAAAATAATTGTTTCATATTTTACCAAAGACTGAGTGAGGAAATCATTACAAGGGTTGATTCCAGTGACGAGCTTTTAGTTCAGCTGGAGTGCGTTGACCCAAAGGTAGCGGTAAGTAACTATATCAATAGCTTGGTAGGAATTTACTCATGGTTTTCCGCTACCGTGAGTTTCGATATTGACCAACTCGACAGAGACTGGAGGAAGCTCAGAATTATCTGCGATTCTCTGGGCGATTTGGTAAAAAAAAAAACAGGGGCATTTTGGTGCGAGCTTAGGAAGCTCACTGACGCTGGTGACAACCCCATGTTCAGTGCGCTGCCAGTGTTCAAGCAGATACTTATGTCTCTGCCACATTCATCAGCAGCAGCGGTATGACAATTTTCACTGCTTAGGTTGAATAAAACACCTTTAAGAAACAAGCTGGGTCCAGAAACGGTGACGGCATTTATGAGAGTGAATCAGTATTTCTTAGTTTCACACGAGTGGGATATCCCTGGTTGACTCATTAGGCGTGCTCGACGCTGGAAGGGAAAAAGGGAGAGAAGGGAAGTACCGTCGCGAACAGAAACAATCCTCCCTTATATATTACGAGTAAACCATACTTGATTGAAATTTGAATACTGGCTATAGAATGTAAAATACATATATAATCTTTTGTTTTGTATTTGCCAAATGTCGTGAATCGATTAAGTTTTGTTCAAGGCACAAAGTCAGATTTTCATTTTTGTGCACCACAGTACTTCTATCAGCAGAGAGGGAAATCACAACAGTTTTCGATTTACGTCACCTAGTGACAGAATACCATTTATATCCATGTTGCAAAACAGTCGAGTCGGGGTGCGAATCGGAATCCCGCTCTGTCAGAACCAACATTAAATAACCATAACAGAAGTAGAAAAGTCGAGCACACCTAATAAGCCTAGACCTCCCCCCTCATTTTTTCAAGAAGACGTTTCCTTCCGGCCGGATCGCCTATATTTCCGTACGAAGAAATCAGCAGGAAGAAAACGGACACGAGAGTCTAGCCTGGTTTGATACCAGCATTGCGCTTATGGCAGTTTCTTACTTTAATTACGCTTATGTACTTCTGGTCAGAGTCTAGCTGGACTCTCGGTTAATACAGATGCCATCTCACGGTTTTTGCATTCAATCACGATTTTTCCTTAATGACAGAATACTCTACATTCTGCTGGTTTGCGAGATACGTTGAAATATTTCAGCGCATTCGACGAACTATCACATGAAAAAATGCAAACTTTGCACTTCTGCGTTGCATCTATATGAACGAAGATCTATGTCATCGAAAAGCCGTACCTGCAAGGGACGTGAAGCGTCGCGAGCGGCAAGTTTTTCGTATCTTTGGCAACAGTGACAAACATGGATTTTTTCTTACCCTTGCCATGGATTTTTTTCTTCAGCTGATGGCAACCCTGATGGCATATTCAAACAAAGCAATAGTGTTGGTCGATAATTTGATCAAACGATATATCGAAATATCGATATTTTTACTTTCGATATTCGATAATCGATATATCGATTTCGATATTTCTGATCAGTTTTTATTCAGAGTAACTCTTGGCTTTGCCAAAGTTAAAAAAAAATTGGGTACTTATCTGTTAGCCACTACACACTCGAGAATCTGAATCTATAAAATCATACAAAAACTGGTTTATTGCTGTTTGTATACGGAGACAATTAGCTTCGACTCAGTGGAAAACTACAGTGTAGCTATGTTTTAATAAATATTTAGTTGGTATTTTGGTTTATTTAGGTTAGGTTACTTATTGCATGCAGCCCGCTATACTTAACCCCCACCCCCCTAGTGTGCAAATATAAACCCTAAAATATATATATACTATCTATTTCCCAAGCATAGCAGTTGTTTCTACCCCGTACCTGTAGATCCAAATTCTCGAGTGTGTACTGGCTGATAGAAAAGTACCAAAAATTATAATAAAAGGGTATTTTGCACAATTTTTTTAAACTTTGAATAATTGAAAATCAGTCAATAAAAACAAACTTCGATTACAAGAGTGAATATCATAGAAATCTAGCCTTGAAATTACTCGGGTTCAGGATAAAGACAGATGACCTACTGGCTACTTTTGGCTATTCAAACTCAGCAAGATGTCAATGTTTTTTCCCTTAGCATTTGTTCTACCTTTCAGTGATTAAATAAAAAAAAAAGAACACAGGTTTTTTCAACTGAAAGTAAGGTTCAGCATTACAACTTAAAACGAACAGAAATTATTCCGTATATGAGAGGGATGCCCTTCATATACGTTTTTTCTAGTATTTTAAAAACAAGCTTCTTATTCTAATTAAGTAGCCCTTGTGTTTCAGGAGTTGTTTTTAAATAATTGGAACTCTTTAAAGGAAGGGGTAACTCCCCTTACATACGGTAGGATTTCTTTTTGATTTAAGTTTCAATGTTTCTCCCTAGTTTCCGTTTAAAAAACTTTTTTCTTATTTAATTTTTGGTTGTTTTCATTTAATGCCAGGAAATCACCACTACAAATCCGTCCCTGCTGAAAATTCCACCCAGAAATTTTCTTGTGGACAATTTCGCCTAGAAATTTCTCTTAAGCCTATTTTCATTTGAAAAAAAAGACTTGTCTTTCATTTAATATTTGGTCTTTTTCAAATCATGCCGAAAAGCCCCTTAAACAGGAAATTTTTCAGTGAAATTCCATCCTCCGAATAAAAAGTTTCTTCCACGGAAAATCCTCTGATGAAGAATTTCTCCCGCGAAAAATTTCCACATGGAGAATATCTCCTGCGGAAAATTCTGCCACGAAGAATTACTCCCACTGAAAACTTTCCCATGGACAATTTCCCCCGTGAGAACTTCCTCCCTACAATAAAAAATGCCCCAGACAATTTTAAACTCTCTGAAAATTCACCCCGGAAAATTTCCCCGGAACATCTTTAGATGTTAAATTGAATCGGCCAAGAGAGAGTAATATAAATTTGATATAGGAGTTCTAGCAAATTCTCCCGTGTAATACTTTTCCTTGTAAGTTCATCTTCGGAAACTTCCCTGCCCATGGACAATTCTCCCCGTGGAAATTCCCCTTGCGGAAAATTTCCCTCCCTAAAAAAGTCTATTTATTTCCCAATAGCCTAAGAGAAACTATATGTAAACAACAGACAAAATTCATAACTTATCGCCCTTCCCCCGAGTATCCTGGGGGGATCATGACAATTTATTCGGAATATCTCAACATCAAAAATTGAATCGGCAGAGAAACATTATGACGAATTTCGTAAAGGAGCTATGACAAATTCTTTGGTGTAAAATTCCCTCTGGTTCGTTCCTCCCCGGAAACTTCCCTGCCCATGGTACAGTCTACCTGTGGCCAATCCCCCCCACAGACAATTCCCCCGCCCCGACAAAGACCTATTTACTTACAAATAAAAAATACTATAAGTAAACAATAGGCAAATTCATAGCTTAAAGCTCTTTCCTCAGGTTGCGGGGAGTCAGGTTATCACCGGAGGAACATTTTTTTTATCTTTCAACTATGGTGAACAAAATGAATATCTCGAAAATGGAATCGGGTGTCTTCAGGGAAAAAAGGGCGTGGGAGGGGGGCTAGTGGCTCTCCAATATCTCGGGTCACTTTAAAACGGAACTAGAACTGTTATTTTCCTTCGAACGAGCACTTTCCCACCATTCTTGGGCCTTTGATTTGATGTGATCACGCTGGCGAAAAAAAGAGGAATAAATAAACATGAATCCGTGATTTTTATTCTGACAAAAAATACAAAATTCTACATTTATGCAGACGGGAGGTTAAAATCTTTACAGTAGGGTTCCATGATATGCTGAATCTGATGGTACGCTTTTCTTTAAGATTCTTTGACTTTTTGGCGGGTTTCTCCCCTTTCCCAAAAATACCGGAAATTTTCTCAGTCTCGTATCTTTTGATAGGAACAGTAAACTGAATGAACCCTATATACTTCTAATCAGCATAAAAAGCCAATTCTATTTTATATGAGCACGGCCTATCAGCTTAGAAGGCATTAATACAGCCAAGGCCTTTTGGAGGTTCTCAGCAACATTTGGAAGTCCTCTTGACTAAACGTATTTTGAGTTTGAGAACAGGCTATACCAACTTATGGATACAGGTATATGTGCTGTGTATCAGCATGTAGGAATAAATGGATTAAATACATCATTGTTCTTCTTCTCGCCCATTTCCCAAACAATTTTCTGTGTTGGATCTTTTCTGCAGGACGTTTACCTGTAGAAAGAAAAGGCCGAAAATAGTCAAATATGTTCAAATATCGTTTTCGATATCAATATTTTCGTTTGGATATTCGATATCGATATTTGCTCTGATAAATCGATATATCAATATCGATATTGAATATCGCCCAACACTACAAAGCAAGAAGAATAAAGGCTAAATTACCTGGGACTGACTAGTTGATTTTACTGTTTATAAGGAATTTTATTGATAATTAGTTAGTTTGATATACCTTAGATTGCAACTTAAATATTTCAGCTATTGATATATCAAGCTTTAGTGCATACATTAGTCTAGTGAGACCTTAATAGCCAACTACTTAGATGATTCCTGGGGTTAGTAGGCCTATGTATTGAACTTTGTTGGTAGTTGACTAGTGGTTTATTTAAATGTAATGAGTATTACAGTAAATATAGACTATATGGGATCCTAATAGCAAACTAGGCAGTAAAACTCTAATTTAGCTACTGTTGTTATTTTGGAAAGAGGTTATGTTAGGAAAATGGTAGCCTAAATTTTTTGCAGTTCATATTATCAACTTACAAATAAAGTGAATATACCACTCAATGTCTTTTTTGATGCTCTTAATAAATATAATAATTGGTTCTATTGGAAATTTAAGTTTACCCACCCCAACCCCTCTAATGTGCAAATATATACCATGGATTGTCAACAGCAAAATTTCAAATTACAAAATTCAGCACTATTTTTGTTGACTGCATTTGAAAAACTTTAAATGGTAGGAAAAGATTTTATATTTAAGTTGCTTTATAAATGAGGGGTAAATTTTCAGAAGTTCATAATATTGACTTACAGAAAAATTGAACATACTACTCAATGCATGTTTTTATGCTCTTTACAAATATAATAATCATTTTTGTTGGAAATTATTTTTACCCCTACCCCTATATATACCAATTTAGGGCATATATTTGCACATTAGGGAGGGGGGGGGGATAAAATTTAAACTTACCTCACATTGGCATCAGAAATAAACTTTACCCCCACCTCCTTAATGTGCAAATATATACCCTGGATTGGTACATATTGGGGTGGAGGTAAAATTCATTTCCAACAAAAATGATTGTTATATTTGGAAAGAGCATAGAAAAAGGCATCAAGTAGAATCTACTTTATTTGTAAGTCGATAATATGAACTGCCAAAAAAATACCAAATAAGGTTTAGATTGTTATAAATGAGTATTTTTAAAATATGTTACTCTTGAACAACTTATTTATAAACTAGTGATATGTTCTTAACCACTTCAATAACTTAACTAGTATTGATAACTTCTTTGCATGGTTACAATTCAGGGTATATATTTGCACATTAGGGGGGTGGGGATGGGTAAATTTGAATTTGCAGTAGAACAAATAATTATATTTATAAAGAGCATAAAAAAGGTATCAAGTAGAATGTTCACTGTATTCCTAAGTCAATAATAGGAACTGCAAAAAATTTACCTGAAAATGAAACTTCCAGTAATGAATCCAGGGTCAAAAACATACTCTGTGAAGGCATTGCTAAGTTCCAGTGTTAAAGCTCTTTTGGTTTCAAGTCTTAGAAATGTGCCTACTTGAAAGGTAGGCTACCAATTGATATTTTGACAAAATAACATTTTACCTTAATTTTCAGTTATTACTCTCTTTTTCTATGGTTTTAGTTCTGAAAATGCAGTTCCTGTTATTTGAGTAGAATTTTAAGCCATATCAATTGGTTTTTTCCAAATTTAGGAAAGGCATTTGCAGATTTTTGAAACCTCATAAGTCAGGATAGGGCAAAGCTGTGAAGCTGAAAACAGTTTTCTTGTACTTCCTTTGGTAAAATTCTGGTCTAGCTTATTTTTGTTATATTGGAAAGTGATTAGTTTAGAAAAAAAATGAAACTTTCAGGTATAACTTAGAAATCAATGAAGCTTCGTAACTTAAAAAACAAACCTTAGAAATCAGAAGAGGCTAACATTGATGCTTGGTAATATCTACCCAGTGTATCTTTTTGGCCCTGGGATTAATTTCTGAAAGTTTCATTTTCCTAATCTAACGCCTTTCCAAGATAGCAAATGGTAGCTGAACTAGAATTTTACCAAAGGTTCTGCCCATGCAAAATGTGTTTACTATGATTATTCTGCATATTATGAAGTAAGAATGGTTTTCTTAATATGCTTCTTTATGTGGAATCCACTATCTAGGATCACATCAAAATCCATTGATATGGCTTAAAATTCTATTCTAATAACAGGAATTTTATTTTTCAGAACTGAAACCAGGGAAAAAGAAACTAAGCTAAAATGTTGTTTTGTCAAAATTTCAATTGACATAGGCCTGTCCAGTTGAAAAATTTCTTAGACATAGAAATCAGAAGAAAGTCATCATTGAAGCTTTGCAATATCTTGCCTGATTATGTTTTTGGCACTGGATTTGTAACTGAAAGTTTCATTTTTCCTAACCCAACCTCTTTCCAAGTTAGTTAAAAGTACTAGCTAAACTAGAATGTTACCTCTATTTCCACTGTTTATAAGGAATTTTATTGATATTTTGTAATTTCAAGCTTCAGTTATACATTAGCCTATTGAGACCTTAATAGCCAACTAACTGGTCAATTTCATTGTGTATATAGAATTTTATTTGTAGCTGAATAGTTGGATATTTTAAACATAAGTTATACCTGGGATCTTAATTGCAGACTAGCCTAGTTAGCTATTTGTAAAGTGTAGGCATATATAAAATTGTGTTGATAGCTGACTGGTTGGCTAATTCCTAGTGAAATGTATATATAAGTGAGGTCTAATAGCCAACTGGTTGGACAGGCTAAACATTTTATAATTCTTGCCTCCTCCCAAATATATTGGCTAGTGATTCCTCTGGTTGGCACCAAACCAAATCCCTGGGAAGTAATATGATTTTGTTTCTTAGTCCCAGGTTACCAGTTACTATTCTCTCCATTGCCTTGCTTTTCCCCAGACCCTGCCCTCACCCTGTGGAACTGGGTACTTTCTCTGATAAATACCAATTTTTGTATTTTGGACAACCAACAAAAAATTGTTGAAATTCTATAAAATTACTTATAAAGAATGGTTGCCAAAAGCTCTTGTTTCTGAGTAGTAACTCAAGTTATTTTTGTGGGTAGTAAATAATTTCCAAAAATTGTGAAAATTCTTTTAAAATTATCATAATAACTTAATTACATATTCTTAAGAAAAACTTAATAAAAAAAAAATATTGCTTAACTTAATATCCCCTTCCCCCTCTGATGGATAAACACACTGATTTAAAAAATATTTTTTTTCTATTTATTTTGTAAATATGACTCATTTACACTTGTTAATGGATTAGCATTTGGTGTAAAACAATGGAGACAAACAAATTTGCACTGTTGAAAAATATGATTTGAATATTTAGAGCAGACTATATTTGTCTGTAAGGAGGGGGGATAGAGTGAAGAAACACAGTCTTAGGAAACAAGTGATTAAGTATTTATTATTAATTTAAGAGATCTTTCATAACTGCTTGTAACAGTTTTATGATCAATTACTTAGACCTAGATCTTCCAATGCTTAATGCAATATGGAGTAGCACTTGCTCACATCTGTTCCAGGCAATCCTCAGATCCCATCTCATTGAATGATAATTATAGAGCTCTGGTCTTATCTTTAATTAAATAAACAATGATGATCTGTTGTCTACCAGTCTGTTTGAGGTGTAGCAGAGGTCTCCTTGTTTCATTTGATACAGCCCTGGCATCACTACTTTATAAGTCAAACTTTGTCCCTTTTTTTTTTACTCTGCTTTGTGAGGAACCTGATCTAAGGGTTAGGGACAATTATTGCCCCAACTAGTTGCAAGTTCTCTTTGCACACAATTGTTCTTAAGTCTAAGTAAGCTTTTTTCTGCAGTAGTAAACCTTTTCTCTGTTGTTATAATGATGCTAAAAAGATTGCTTAAAAAGAAATTAATTTGTATATTTTAAAAGCATTTGAATTGACAAATCAAGTGATTAGTTCACTATGTACCTTGTCAAGCACTGGAAATCCATATTAACAAATGTAACCCTCAGCTTAAAAGTTTTAGACAACAAAAATACATTGGTAAGATTTACCTTTATTCTTAAATTTCATCTTCTAGCAACTAAGGGTGAAGAACCTGTAGATGTTGCCAGGTAACATTGACTTGATACTCTTCATGTCACAGTTCATGAGTGGATTATCACTATTTACATATATACAGGACAGTTAACACAGTTCATTACAACAGGACAGTTAACACAGTTCATTACAACAGGACAGTTAACACAGTTCATTACAACAGGACAGTTAACACAGTTCATTACAACAGGACAGTTAACACAGTTCATTACAACAGGACAGTTAACACAGTTCATTACAACAGGACAGTTAACACAGTTTATTACATAAGGACAGTTAACACAATTTCATATCACAGTTAATTAGCAGATCATCAGTATTTTCATACATACAGGACAGTTTGGTTTCCTTGTTGGATGTCACTAGATTGTTGGCAGCTGGAGATATTTGGGGGCTAAAGGGGGCAGGAGGAACCTAATAGATCCTGCTCAAAGATGCTTGTTGTTCCCACTGCATCTTCAATGACTTGCCACTTCAATCACGGTCAACACCATCCTTGAAGGTATCAACTAATTTGGTCAACATGGTAGATTCACTGAGTGAATTCCACAATGGACAAACGCAATTAGTGAAGAAGTTGAACTTCTTATGCTTTCTCTTAAATTTTTAATGCAGTTTTATGGGATTTCCTTGTTTTCTGGTGTATTCACTTTGATCAAAAACAGGCTTGATAGAGTCACTGGTTATCATCTTAAATGCAATGATGGCATCTCCTCTCTAGTTACGGTACATTGGGGTAGGCAGGTCAAGCTTTTCTAGTTGTTCCTTTTAGGAGATTTGTTTTTTGGCAAAAGCGGGCTTGGTTGCTCTATGCTGGACCTTCTCAAGTATCTCCATGTCACACTTAAAGTGTGTGCTGGTAACCAACATGGCTAACTCGAGATGGCGAAAAACAAGGGCTGTGTAAAGCTTCTTGATAACTTTTTGTTGGCGACTTGGTACTCAATACTTGATCAAACCAAGGACCTTGTTTGCCGTAGTTGCTTGGTTCCAACAGTGACTATGAAATTAAGTTTATTGTCAATTAATACCCCAAGATCACCCTCTTCCTTGACACTGAATGGGCATATTGGCACTTGCAGAGTCAATCATGTGGTAACTATGGTAGGGATTGTTTGGACCAAGATAAAGGACTTTGCAGTTGTATGGGTTGAACTCAAGCATCCAGACTGTTCCCCACAGACAGAGGTTGTTGAGATCTTCTTGCAGAGAAGAGAAATTTTCTGTAGAGGCTGCTGGACCAAAGAGTTCGGAATTGTCCATATACAGTTCCAAGCCATTCTTGACCACCACAGGAGCGTCATTTACATAACTGGTATGGAGTAGAAGAGGTCACCTCTTTCATCATATAATTTTTCACTTGTTTATTTTGCTTGGATTTTGAGAAAGGATATTATAGAGATATGAGCTACAAAACATCATGTTGGACCCTAGTTTAGACTACATTTTATTCTTGAACTGTCAATCTTCTAGTGCTAAAAAGTTTCCAAGCTGTAAAGAGCTATTATTCTACAATTTTAATTTAAAAGTTTTTTGGTACTTTCAATATAGAAATACAGTTAGATTTTATCAATACATTTTATAAACCCTTATTTCCACCTCTCTTTAATGATACAAAATAAAAAACGAATATTATTCTAATGATTTGGACTGTTGAACTTTGTGAACCTCATCCTTTTTCCTTATTAATATAATTTTTGCTTTACAGTTTACAGCATCAGTTATTATAGATTGCCTAATTTCTAGGAGCCTTTTTATCGCCTGTGTAAAAAAGAGGACAAATTCCAAGTGTTGTTAGTGGTATTCTACATCTTATAAGCGCATTTAGTGAATTGGATGAATCTATTATTGACTCACATCTAATTCCAAATATGGCAGAAAATGTTACTCTATCTGAAGCTTCTGATATTAAGAAGAATGGTGAGTTATCTAATTATTGTTCTGATAACAATATGGAAGGAAAACATTTCCCATTCTTTTTCTTCTATCTATTTATCTTAAGTTAAAAAATACAATAAACAAACTTTATATTAATATACACATTTCTCTAACCTTCACAATCAAAGAGGATAAAACTGTTTTTTTTAGGTCAAAACATGCAAATTTAATTTCTAGACTCTAAGTCTCAAATTCTAAAAAACAAATTATACCTGGTAATAGGAATCTTCCCTTCATTCATTCAGACATGCATGATCAAACAAAAATACTACCAGAGTTGAGGTCATAATTAGGACCTTATTTTCCAACTGAGGATCAGATTTAGTTTTTTTGTATAAACCAGATAATATTGTGTATCTCAAATGTCAATCCTGATGGTTTCTGACTGAATTACGGATTAAAGAAAAAAAAACTCAGAAGACTTTAGACATGAAATAACAGTTGTTATGCAGTATTCTTTGCATAACTATATGAAATGTATATTTGCATCATTTGAAAATAGTCTGTGCAGGATGCCCATTTTTGAAGGAGTTTTGTTTTGGTTGCTCTTTGTAACATGGGATCATTGAAGTTCGGCTGGATGTGTTTTGTGCTTGCATTTTCATTTTTAAGTTGCATTAAGTTTGGTTGACAAATTATTAAAAGCTTGTCTCATATAATAAATATGGCTGATCTGGTCACCCTTTTAGATGCTCTTGTTGTGTGACTGGTAAGATGTGCATTTTTTTTGCAAATATCTCATGCTTTGATTGTTGTGAGGATCAGTAGAAGTGATGATAATAATGGTTTTATGAAAACGAAAGCTCTTTTGATTTTCATAAAAAGAATATTTTATTAATTCAAAATGTGTGGAAGAAAATCTTTCGACTCGTTTGTAATGCCATCACAACATACCAGAACTATAAATTACAGTAATCGCATGGGTTCCATTGTATCGCTAGAGAAAATATTAGGGAGGTCGCTTTTACTGATTGATTTGGGTGATGTTGCTATTAAAATTTTTTATTTTTTCAGCCAATCTTCCTCTATTTACTTTACCTCATGTGTTTCCATCAATCCATTTTCCTAATAAAAACCAAGCCAGTAAAATAGCAGCACTTTACATCACCTTTTTAGTGACTCAATTGTTTGTTCTGAATGGCTGAAAACTGTAGGAGCACCTCACCCTCCAATATGTGACACTCCTTCAAGTGCTGAGGGTGAGATAATCTCTACATGATATTTTAAAATAACTTGTTTTGGTTGAACTGGTTTTTAGAATGAATTGGTCACCTGGTTTCTGTTTCCTGGTTCTACTTATGACAATTGAGCATTAATATGAAAAAAATCTATTGGGATACAAATGAAACCAGATGTTTTTTAAAAATCAGTAAATTTTAACTTTGATTTCTACAATACTTAACTAAGCCTGACATCATTGTTTTTTTTGCTACTTTTAACTGCAGATTATACAACCATAAAAACTTAACATTTCAATAATTTTCATCTGTTCTTGCAAATGGGATGTAGATTTTGAAATTGATAGCCTCTCATTTCTATCCATTGAAGCATCATTACACCTCCTCTTCACTAATGAATTATGAAATAGAAAGTAGTTGGCTTCCCTAAATAAGCCTAATTGATGAATGTCTATTATGTCCCTTTTATCTTTAGTTTATTTTACAAGCTGATAATTACTTGCCAAGTGACAGTGAGGCGTAGTTGAACTTCCTAAACCCTTTAATACCTCCTAAAATTAAAGATGTCACCCTGGGATTTTTGTTGCATATCCTAGGAAAATGTAAACTGGAATCTGACTTCTAAGAATACAGCTTTAAATCTTTTGATGACGAAGCTTTTCTGGTTCTAATGTTAGTTTGACATTAGACTGTTTAAGTTTTTAGATTAGTTAGATTTTTGAGCATATGAAACTATTGGTGGATTTTTTTTGTTAGATAGGAGGAGTGAATAGCACACAAAAATTATTCAATTTATAAGATTTAATGTGTCTATTTGTCTTTTTGAAAGGGGGGTGGGGGGCTAGTTTTTTTGTATATGTAAATGGTTGATAAATTGTACTTTAAGCTGAAGGAGGATACAAGAAAAAATATGTTTTCACAGATTGTTTCTTCAAACTAGTTTTGGTTGACACTATTGATTTGACCTTTTTTTTGGAAAGCAATCAGTAAGAACAAGCACACAAAATATTAACTATTCTAAGAATATATAATCTAGTATAATCAGCTTCGAGTTCTATGTGAACACGTTGATTATGATAATTTATTTCCAAAGTAATAAAAATACAAATGTCACAAGGCGCCTTCCTATTGACGATGCTCCTGAAGACTTATACTGCTGTAAGAGCAATCAGTAAAACAAATACCATTGAACAGTTCTTTGGTCACAAGATATTAATGTATGCTTATTTGAATAGTAAACATCAAGAAAAAAATCACTATCTTATCTCTATTATGCTCTCTTCTCCAAATTCACTTCCAGAAATCAATCCGCAGGTTCACAGTCCTAAATCGTTTGTAGGTCCTTAGTGTCTGTTTAATAAAGTATCTTTAACTGTGTTTAAAATAAATAAATAAAATCTCTGTTTTATTTTTTGTATCAAAACATACATTTGTTCTTCTTTTTAAGAAGTAAATATATTTTTTTTCTCTTAGTTTCCCTCTAATTTACTTTATTTTCAGATGAATATTTAGATGTTCAAAGGAACAGTTTATTTTTTAAAATTTTGATGTTGTAGCTTCATCCAGTTTATCATTCTTCATCCAGAAAATATTTATTTACTTTCTAATTAGTGTTTTGATGGGTTTATTATTGTAGAGTTTATCTTTAAGTCTTTTTAGATATTTTGACATTACCAACTGAAAAAAATTGACATTGGGATGCTTAGAAATTACAAAATCAGCAGTTAATTAAAATTTCTATATGAATCTATGCATCAATATTTTGAATCGGCGGGTAATAGAAGACCGCTATTGAAATGATATTAAAAGGATGACGGAGTACTTATAGCTTAAAAGTTAGTCAAAGGATTCAATAATACTCCAATAAAGTAAGGACAGAAGTAATATTGGGGTAAAGATTACTCTTAGTAAAAAAAACTAGACATTTCCACCTTATTTCTGACTTGATGATCTGTCGACAGTGATTGTAATAGACTGAACACTTTGACAAGTGATGGGGTATGGGTCTGTACTTCTGTTGCTGCTATAGTCTCTACTCGATTTAATTCTCGTAGCACCTCCAGTTTCGTAAACTTTTGGCGTTTGTAACTAAAAAACTATGAAATCAAAAGAGATTTAAGAAACGTGGTTGTCAATAGACTTTAATTTTACTAGCTGGTACCTCAGAAAGGCAGATTTAGGGGTGAAATCATCTACGGCGTTGAGAAGTGAGGAAAGGGCTAGGACAGAGATGAAAAGCAAGAAGGAAGGTGATATTGTTTTCGAGTTGACATCAAGGTAGAAAATTTAGTGTTTATGGCAGGATAATTTCCAATTGCAGGAACTTGAGTCGCATTGACCCGGTAGCTGCGAGAGAATAAATGATAATAGAAGGGGGGGGGGGGCTCATGGGGATAGCGTAAGAAGAAGTAAAACTTGGAGGGTTACTGGCGGGAGGGGGAGGGAAGATAATACTGGAAAAGCGAAGTAGAACAGAGTGTATCTGGGCAAGGAGCTATCTATTTTGACAAATAGAGGATGAAAGCACGAACTAGTTGGCCACTTCATAGACTTTGGAAACGTAACTAAAGGTGCAAGGGGAATGCTATTGGAAGAAGAACCAGCAAGAGGGTGCTGGGGAGGGTTGATTGGAGTAAAAGGGTGTGTGAGGGTGTGATTACGGAACAAGATTAGATTCTGTGGACATAGAGAAACTTCTTTGCATATTGCACTGCGGTTTGGATGGGAAGATCTCCTAAAGAAAGATTTAGAGGAAAGGAGAATTTTATGGGAAGGTGTAAAAAGGAAGTTTTGAATAGATTGGGATGGAGGAGCGTGAGTAGCTATGCTGGCCTCAGGCGGCTTGATGCTGCGGTTAGTTGTTAGTAGTAGTATTCTTTTGTCTAACATCGGGCTGGGAAGGGGAAATGATTGGAGGTAAAACGTTCAATGATCAGGATGAGAAGGGGGCTAAGAAAGATTTCTACCTTGCCCTTAAAATAGTAGGGTCTTAAATTTACTCTGCACCATTGCTGATAAATGAGTAAAATTTCATGATTTATCAATACAGTATACTGCAAAGCAGAACAAAGGTCAACATGGTCAAAACTTATCAGACACAGAAATACCTGGACTAAAGTTACGACAGATACGTCTATATAAAAACTTTCCGTGTTTACGAAATTCGTGAAAAAAACAAACCATTAAAGTAGCTACCAATCATATTTTATTTTTTGATTATGTTTAATGAAAAACGAAACTCAAAACTAAATTTTGATTTCACTAGATGTATCAAACGAATTGGCTTATTATAACGATTCCTAATAAATAATATTCATTAAGTTTAGTCTTACCAGTCAAAAGCTACACGCCTGAGAAAATTTCACCTGATTTTACAAAAAAGAGAGGTAACACCTCAAAAAGTCATGAAAGTTTAATAAAAGTCACACCATCTGATTCAGCGAGTAATATAACCCTATTGTAGAGGTTTAGAGCTCCCATCTGCAGAAATGTGATGTTTTGTACTTTTTGCCAAAAAGAAATATCACAGATGCGTGTTTTTTTCCAGGGGTGATCGTATCGCACCAATAGTCCTGGAATATTGGGAGAGGGATCATCCAAACGGAAATTAGAACGCCCCTTTTTTTCCCTAAATTCGTGTGATCAAAATTTGAAAATTACTCACTGAGATAATTTGTCTTTGGTGAAGGAAGTTTCCGGGGAGTGGCCTTTCCAGGGTAAATTCTACACTGGGGCTTGTTGCCACAATGCTTATTCAAAGCTCTTTCTACTTGTCTCACTTTCTCTTTTCCAATTAAATATTACATGTGAAGATGTTAAGGGAAATGGTCTAAGGGAAATTAAGAGAATGTTATTCAAATTGTTGAAACTGCTCATGTCTTTCCTCTCCAGGTCATTCAAAGCAAAAATCAATATTTTTTTTTGAATTTTAATGCTTCTTCTAACTTCAAAAAATTAAGTTTTCCTTCCCCTGTATATTACGATTAAGCTGATCTAGATGAAATATAACATCTACCATGACATATAACTTTTGGATCCGCTGATCGTCTGTTAGTTCTGGAACGCCCTTCTCAAGGAGGAATCCATTAATTTCTGAAAAAGGGACGCGAAACGTTTTAAAACGTTCCATCTAGATAACCAACGTACCTTGTTATGAAGCAGAAAATCAGGGTACTCACTCTCGATTTTAAATAAAATTTTCTTGAATTGGCGGTGATTAAGAACTTTAGCTAAAATGGAGTTTATAATGGTAATAATAAAAATAATTTATTATAAGCCAAAAAATCGGCCATGCAGCACAGTATTCTTAAATATACTCCACAAGAAAAATAATATAAAATCCGTAACTCCGCCCCCCCAGTAAGAAAAAAAAATCAAGTTTCAGTCATTAATGTCAACGTTTCATTTATATGTTTACATAACAGCCTGATTGTCCTTTTTACAGTCGTCTTCAGGATCCCCGGGAACTCCAAGTTACCACCCTCAAATTACTTTCCCCTTAAAAGAGAAAGTTGCTGGTACTCGGCGAGAATATAGGCCACATCATCAATACCTAGGTTACGTCTGGGGCAAGAGTAATCTGCATCTGGGGCCATCCTTTTTCTTGGAAATCATCTTTTTTCATTTTTTAGTGGCAGGTAATTCGCCCGGATCCTAAACCAAGTACTTAATGTCGCCGCCGTCGATTCTAGTTTAAAATAATATTCAAATCCAAATATCTCTTTTACTTGGGAATAAAACTTCAATATCTCAGATGTTCTAACTGTTAATGGCTAATTCCATAAATTTACAAATTTTCTTCCAGAAAATCTTGTGAACGAGGGGTTTGATGCGCCTTGATGAATGATAAAATGGTAAACAAGTATCTCGTCATTAGACTGAACCAGGGTAATTCCGGACACTTTGACCTTTTTTTTTGGATTCAAAAATTCCTCCTGCCAGCAGACATAAAATCTCGTCGTAAAATCAGATTCGTATGAAAGTTCAGACTGTTAGCTTTCATACAAGAGCTAGAAACTTCTGAAATTCGAACTATAAAGGGGGTTGGTGACCTCATTTGAAATTTTCCCACGGTTTCTGGTATTAGCCACAAAAAATGGGTAATTCTGGACGAGGTCAATATCTTTGTACCTGAAGGAGTAAAAAATCTTAGCTTTGGTTGGTGATATAAGCACCCCAGAATCTATATTTCTTCCAAATTTCATGCACGTATCTTCCGAACTAGCGGAGTTATTCAGCTTTGCAGTCATGATTTTGTTTTTCTGAAAATCAAATCTCGTTTTTACAATGTGTAAAACCAAGGATTATAAAAATAATTTTATAATAATGTGAATATACCACCAAAAGCCACCATTTAAATAGTCTTATGAAGGACTGGGGGACCTGAAGGCATGGGCCTTCATCTCCTGTAACTACAGAATCCATCTGCTAACTTCCTTGAAATTCGTATATTAGAAATAAGTTAAAAATTATAAAAACGACGACTTCAAATACTGATAAAAGCCAAGTTTAGAACCAAAACACTGAGGACCTAGGCGATCAAGGCTTTTTTCTATAGTTTTTTTTCCTTTCCTTGCGGTACTTCACCATGGCGCGCGGCTCACTAATAGTGAGAGTCTTGTACGTTTCAGAACTAGCGGCCCTCCCAAGAAAAACTCTTGTATAACGTCTGTGAGGTCATTGTTCTTGGGACAGTTCAACTTGCACGTCGTTGCTGAGTCGAGGTTTGGGAACTTCATCCTAATAATCCCTTCATCAACAAATTCAACAATTCTGCCAAAATAAGGTGAGTCGTCGTAATACACAGCATAATAATGGTCAAGCTTCGTTTCGATCTTTTTCTTGCTAGGGCCAGGCTGATCGAGGTCATCAAGAACACAGGTCTCTTCAAGAGAAATGTCATCATCGATGTCAGCGTACGGTATCTCGGACTCGCTTTCGGTTTCAGAAAAGGGAACTAGGGAGGTCGCTTCTCGTGAGAGCATCATCTTTTGCCTTTGGCACCAGAGGTCTGGGTCTCACCGGTTTCTTTCGCTTTGGTTTTCTTTCCTACACCCTTTTTCCTGTCTGCCTTTTACTTTTCCTCCTGCTGCTTCTTAAGTTGCTCTAAATACACCTTAGAAGTGATCACTTCAGCAGCTTTCTGAGTGATCTTTTTCCTTTGCCCTGGTTCACTTCTCGGTTCTCTTCTTATACTCTCTAACAGGAGCTCTTCAAAGGTCTTCTTCTTCATTGGAGTTCGTGGTTTCTTCTTAGGGGAAGAAATGTTGATATTGACGGTTAGATTTTCACTTTCTCTCTGGACTCCAGGCACAATCCTATCAGCTGTTGACTTCTCTGCTGGTTTCTTTGCTTGTTCTCTTTTCTTTCCTTCAAGAATGTCATCGTAAGCCCTGAATTTCTGCGGGTCAAACTGCTCTCTGTTGATTTTCGCACGGTTGGCTCTCTCTGGTACACTAGGATCATAAACTTCAGTTGATGCAAAGCCTTTCTGGATTAGAACTGGATCAGCTTGTTTCCAAATTTCACTTATCATCTTGACAAAATCTTCTTTAGGTAGCTTTTATCCAATATTTTTCCTTGCCCATTTGGTTAGCCTTTGGTCCTACGTGGTTTTGGAAGCCTTGAAAACGCCAACGTCTAAAGCTTGAAGCATTTGTGTCGTATGGGGTGGCAGCTTCAGAATCGTGATGTTTTCGTTCATTACAGGCTGCACAACTTGCAGCGACAAATGAGAGCCATGACCGCAAACAAGAAGCAGAACTGGACGTTCTTGCCCAACGGTAGGAATGAACTGGCCTTTGAACCAATTGTAAAACACGTCAGCCGTCATCCAACCCCTTTCTGTGGCAGCATATGAAGTGTCCGGCAAAGCATCATCGGATGTCCAAGTGGTCCACACAGATTTGCCTTTGAATATGATCAGGGGGGGGGGGAAGAATTGCCCCTGGAGCGTTGATGCAACCAAGAACTGTTGTGTTTTCTCTCCCTGTTCCAGCAGTTCGGCGGAAACTTGGTGAGTTCTTCTGTCCCACAACTTTGGTTCTCGAAGGATCAGTACAGAAGCTCGTCTCGTCCAGGTTGTACACCAAGTGGGGCTTATCGAGGAGTTCAAGTTCATTCAACGTCTCTGAGAGAAGACGAAAAAATCCGTAGATCAAGAACGGATTTTGGCTTTGTATCTTGAATTCTCTTTGGTTTCAGGCTTTTTGAGACTAAGGTTGTGTCGTTGTTTGAAGTATTTCCACCAGTCCCAACCAGGAACACCGTCTTTGAAAGTAGTGTTCATATTGTTCACCTTTACATATTCGCCTACAAGAGCGACTATATCGATTCGGGATATTACAACAACCCAATTGTCCATGGTTCTGATGCACTTTGCAAGTGTCACTTTTTCATCTAAATCGAGTTGTGTGGGTCTACTTACTCCTCCTTTCGATCATGTCACAGTCAAATGGTCCAAAATCGTTGATTTTGGACTCCTCTTCTTCGCTGCTGTAAGTCTGACTATCAGCCAACCCATTTTTACCTCTGCTAACGCCTTGTCCAGATCTTCTGGGCTGTACTGTGTCCTCGGCATCTGAAAGTTAAAGCAAGGGTAAGTAAAAGGTATAAGAAGAAAAGTTGTTTGCACTGAAAGAAACCAAAACTAACGAAAGTTGCAGATAATCAGCCCTAAAAAAGCTATTTTTCCTGAAAATAGTTCAGTAAACTCATGTTAAATTGTTAGAAACTCGAGAATCTCTGATAGAACACAGTTCCAGGAGGCAGAGGTCAAAATTCGATGAAAAGGAATTGATTGCTTCACATTTTCCTATGTCTGGAAATACCCCTCTGTATCCGGAATTATGCCTCACCATCTGTCCGGGATTACCCTGTTTGGGGTCAGAAAATGGGTAATTCCGGACACCCACCCTACGGCTAAACCGTTAGAGATAAAAATCTGCAAAAAATTACACTAATGCCCTAATTAAAACCCTTTTGAATGGTAAAACAACAACACCCGTAAGTTACACCGTTCACCAGCAAATGCAAAAAAACTGACACCATACGTACTTTTTCATCGAAGTTTCTCCGACCGACTCCGGTTCAAGACTGACTGTCTCCCCCACCTGCTGGCTGTTGTCAATCGGATATAGTGAGTCATAAACTAGAGTCTTGGCACTACCTCTGTGATTTTTTCAAAAGAAATTTAACAAGGGGCTAGCAAGATAAAGGGGAGTGTCCGGAATTACCCACTGCCCGGAATTACCCTGGTTCA
>NC_142808.1:62665477-62675730 GCF_049724085.1 Artemia sp. Qi Xiang Cuo | reverse complement strand
TAATTTTCTTTCACAATAGCAATAAATCTTTTTTCTTACTTAGGTCTTACTTTTTGCCCCATCTGTTTAAATCTGCACAATTTTTATCGAGGGGAATAGGATATCTATACATTCGATTACAGCACTTCTCACGGGTCTGACCTTTGAGTGGTAAGGCAATGAATGAGACATAAATCTTACAAAAAGTGAAATTATGCTGCATCATTTATGTCACAAGACTTGTCAGTCGCTATTTATTAAGCCGAAACCAGTTTGAGATCTTCAATATGCTGTTTTGTTTATATTGGAAAAAATTACAATTGTTCTATCGTTAATAGTTCTGGAGAATAATGGTAACTTTAATTCTCATGTTCTTGATTTATAGAAGAAATGAGGTCATCAGATTCAAATGCAACTTTTTCTCACCAAATTCTTTTTTTTAGTGGAAATTTTATTGCGCCTTCCGTGGATGTTTGTACCAGAGCCGCACTTAAAAGACCAAAGAGCCACACATGGCTTCGGAGCTTCTGCTTGGTATTTTTTTGGGATCTCTCTACATAAAATTTTCTTAAAGAACAAGTTGTTCTGTTTACATACTTTGTTTTTTGGAACTACATCCTTGCTTAAATTCACTGAATACTGTTTTTGTCAAATGTATATACATTTTTTGTTGAAATTATTTTATATCCTTTCTAATTTTATGTTTTTAGACGTTGATGAGGCTTTACGAAGTGACATTGAGAAGCAGGTTGACAGTTCAGCTCTATTTATTTTGCCCAAACTTGAAGATAGTCTGATTAGCACTTTTCCCAGCATTTTTGTACCATGTAAATTTGAACCTGAGTCTCAGGATTTGGGCTCCATGTCCATTACTGATCAAGGTAAGGATTTCAGAGTGGGACACTTCTCACAGTACATTCTAATTAGCATATTCAGAAGCTTGGAGCTGCCAAATTTGCTTACTTTTATAGGGATCAAGTAAAAAAAAAAGGTCAAATTTTTTCCGTCAGTGGACTCTTGAAGTAAAGGGATAAGGGAGACAAAGAATGTCTGCAGAAAATAGAGCCCATTTCTAAACCTGGTAGATGCTTACTATTCAGTATATACCAGGGTTGTGTCTAGGGGAAAAGCAAGCTGGGTTTGAAACACACTCCCGAAATATTTCTTGAAACGTTAAGACGGTCTCAAAATGAAAGTAACAAAACAATATTAGCTCTACTAGACTGAAATAATTGTGGTATTCCCCCTTCCTAACAACGTTTTTGGATACGCGCTAGTATCAAACGTTCTCATTAGTTCCCAAAAATAAGGAAAAAGGTAAATAATTTGTCCCATCCATCATAAAAATCATTGTGCTTGGACTTGAAAAAGGAAAAAGGTTGATACTGGTTAAACAATTTGTTTGAAATAATAGGACAGTTTCGTCTTATTTGGATTTTCTATTTATAGCAGATAGAATCTGAGGTTTATTTTGCATGTTCAGTTTTTTTAGCTTCGCTAAAAGATTTTGGCATCTCACTTATAGTCTACAATTAAACGACATACAAGCATGAATGAAAATACCTAGAAAAAGAGGAAGCTTTTAGAGCCTTGAAAGTTTTTTTTAACAAATAGATCTTTGTATTATATCCTTCTCTATTGAAACCAACTGAATATCTTTGAAATTAGTGAAAAGAAACGGAAAGAAATACGTTTTCCAAATAATTTAGATCTGAATAGAACCAAATTTTTCGTACAGTTTGCTGATCAAAATACGGTCAGTCAGTCGGGTGCCCACAAGGATCTGTTCAAAATTTTTCTGGAAAAAAAAATCTAATAAATCCTCTTCTGTCTTTCGTACCGCCCAATTTTCCGACCCATACTCGACCACTGTTAGCACATTAGCCTCCAATTTTCTAATCTTGGTTTGCAGACATATCTTTCTATTCTTCCAAACATTTTTAATTTTCGTAAAACACCGTGGGCCGAGGTTTTTCTACCTCAATATTTCCATTGCATCCACCATCTTTAGTAATATTAAGACCCTTATAAGTGAATCTATCTGTTTGATCCATCTTCTCGTTACCCAGTATTACTCTACACTTTCATTATTTTTTATTCAATGTAACTTAGGCTTCTTAACATTAATGTTCAAACTTATTTTTGGACCCTTAACTCTCAGAACCTCGAAAAAATCTTTCATATTGCTTACGTTTTCAACTAGGACAGTCAAATCATCACCACAATCTATTTTTGGGACGAGTTTTACCTTCTCTACTTGATTCCATGCTCTCTTATAGTATTTATGGTGTTCTTTTGGACAAAGTCCATCAAACTGATCCATATAAATGAGCATAAAACGTAACCCCGTTTGACTCCTGATTAAGTATAAACCACAGCAATGTTATCAAAGGCAATGTTTTATCGTTGTCTATGGAAAAAGTCATAAGGCTTCAAAATTTTCGTTTCCAGAGGCACTTCATATGGAAAGTGTGGTGTTTTAAACATGGGAGGGAGTTCATTCGATTGGAAATTGGAAGTTCTAGTGCCATTTTTAAGAATGAAAAGAGATATGAAGGCAACTCGCCCCTCACGCCCTCTTTTCCTGAAATGCATCCAATCAAAATTTTGAGATAGCCATTTTGGTCAAAATAGTTCAAAATCAGATAAAAACTCTGAGGTTAACAAAATTCCCCTGAGCCCGGAGGCACGTGTTGAAAATTATACCCCTTGGGTATATTAAGCTTATATGGAAGGGTTGGTGTATAAACTTTGGAGGGGGCTTGTTTGGTTGGAAATTGAAAGATCTTTTTTCATTTTTAGGAGTCAAAAGTTATGGGAGGGCAACTATACCCTCCTTCCCTTTTTTTCTGCAAATACATCCGATCAAATATTTAGATATCCTTCTTTTTTTTATTGATCAAAGATCAGATTACACAAACTCCTTGGTCGACACAACCCTTCCTGAGCCTGGGGGAATGTGTTAAAAGTTATACACTGGGAGTGGTTTTAAAAACTTTGTAGGGGGCTCATTTGAATGGAAATTAAAATTATTTAATGCCCTTATTAAGGTGAGAAGTGATCGAAGGGCAACTAGCCCCCCCCCCCCTTGCCCTCTTTTCTTAAAATGCATCCCGTTTAAATCATTTTGTTAAAGATAGTTCAAAGAACACATAAAAAAAAGTCTGGGGTAAACACAAACCCTCCAGAGCCTGATGAGACGTGTTGAAAGCTATACCCTGCGGCATTTGGAATGGGTGGTCGTAAAAACTTTGGAAGGGGCTCATTTGATTAGAAATTTAAATTTTTAGTGCCCGTATTAAGTATGAGAAGTGATCGGAGGGTAACTAGCCTCCCCCTCCCCTCCCAAGCCCTATTTTCCCCAAGTGAATCCTATACAAATTTTGACATATCTATTTTGTTAAAGATAGTACAAAGATCAGATAACAAAATTTTGGGGCCGACACAACCCCCCAGAGCCTGGGGGGCACATAATGAAAATTGTGCCCGGAGGCATATAAATTCTGTAAGGAAGGGGTAGTCGTATAAACTTCGAAGGGGGCTCATTCGATTGGAAATTGAAATTTATAGTTTCCTTTGTAAGAATGAAAAGTGATTGGAGGGCTACTAGCCCCCCCCCCTCACTCTATTTTCTCCAAATGCTTGAGACCTAAATTTTGAGATAGCTATTTTGCTCGAAATAGTCCAAATATTATATAACAAAAACTTCGGGGCCGACACAACCCCCTAGAGCCCAGGGTAAGTGATGTAAGCTATGCTCTGGGGGCATATAGGGTTTTTATGGGAGGAGTGGTTGTATGATCTTGGGAGGGAGCTTATTAAATTAAATATTGAAAGTTCTAGTTCCATTTTAAGAGTCAAAAGTAATCGGAGGGCAACTAGCCTTCCCACGCCCTTTTTCCCAAATGAATTCGATCAAAATTTGAGATAGCCATTTTGTTCAAAATAGTTCATGTATCATATTGCAATGTCTCTGTGGTTGACACAGTCCCGTAAATCCTGGGGTCAAGGGTTTTAAGTTATTCTCCAGGGGCACCTAAGGTTTTTTGGAAGCGGATGGTCACATAAACTTTGGAAGGGGGATCATATGATTGGGAATTGAAAGTTCGAGTTCTCCATTTTAAGAGTCAAAACGATAAGAGGGCACCCCCCTCCCCCCCCCCTCAACGCCTTTTTTTTTTTACCAAAATGCGTCTGATCAAAAATTTGAGATAGCCATTGTCCTCAAAATAATCCAAAGATTATATAACAATGCCTTCGGGGTTGATAAAACCCCCAGAGTCCTAGGGTAAGGGTACACGGGGTAAGTTAGGCCCCAGGGTATATAAGGTTTTTATGGAAAATGCGACCGTATAAACTTTAGAGGAAACTTATTTTGTTGAATAATCAAATCATTTTGTAAAAGAAGGTGTTCTATATGCATCACTTTGTTTTTACTGAAATGTCTGTATCTACTGAATTTTCTTTTCATAAAATGTATATACATTCTTGTCAAACTTCTTTTATATCTCTTTTCATTCTCTTTTTAGAAGTTGAAGCTGCTTTACAAAGTGACAATAAGAAGCAGGTTGACATTTCAGACCCTTTTTTGGTTCCACGTAAACTTGAACCCGAGTCTCAGAAATTTGGATCGACATATATTAGTGATCAAGGTAAAAAATTCAGAGTCTCGGGATCAACTAAAAAGGCAACAATGACTACAATTTGACTAGAAAAAGTAAAATATTAAACTGTAACTTGAATTTACTTGAATAACTTGAAAGCTATTACCTATGACTGAATGAAGAACCAAGCTATCTGAAGCCAAGAGACCTACAAACGCTGCTCCTTTATCCCAACTCATTTAAAGACTCCCTCTATACACCCTCCCAAAGAAGTTTTTGTAATTCTATCCTTTCGACCTTCTCCCAGGCCATTATGAGACGACCGTACTATATGTTTGGCCCTAGATTATTTTTCGAAATGGAAGATCTTTCGCAATCTGTGATCCTTCTTCCACAGAAGATGTCATAGCAATCTGAATCTTTCATTTATAATAGACCTAGTAATCTGGATAGAACCAATTTTCTTGTACATCTTTCTGATGTAAATATTGTCAGTCCCAAAACAATCTGTAATTTCTCTGGAAAAAATTCCAGCAAATCCTCCTCCGTCTTTCACTTGAATCTATTCAGTTGATCGGTCTGCTTTCCTAACATCACCTGTCTTGAGATTAGGTAGCAAGAACATGTGGAAGCTGGTGTTTATGCACACTCTTGTAGAGAAAGAGAAAAAGATAAAAATACACATAAGTCTAGAGAAATATACCCAATAGACAGAATTCAGAAACAAAATGATTCGGTTGATTTGTATTGGTCATATGCCATGCAAAGAAATACGCTGCTCACAGATTCAGAAAATAAAATAAGAGCGTTTAATGATAACGGAAATCCAGATTACTCAGGCTGTATAACCTCAGCCTTCGGTGGGGGGCTGCTAAATATTAAAGAATGTAGATTTTACGGAATTCCACGAAAGACAGGGAAACAGAGAAAAAAAGAGGCTAATGATAGACATAGTCACAGAAAATGCTTCAAAGCACCTCAACAATAATTTTTTATAGATTTATTGCACACGATAATCCTTCAACCGATAATGGAAAACCAAGATGTGAATTTGTATTACATCAGCTGGAAAAAAAAAACTCACTGAATTCAACGGTTGACCGGAATGAAACTAGGTAGCCAAAATTCAATCCATCTTTAATTGCTATGCACAAAATACGATTGAAGACTTGCCGACTGAGGACACAAAGGACTTGTAGAAAACGAAAGACAGGGAAACAGAGAAAAAAAAAGAATAATTGTAGAAAACTTAAAAAGGCTATTGCTGACTGATTTGAGTTACCTCTGGAAAATTTGCGTTAAAAATGTAGAATCAAAACAAAGACAAATTTAGAAACTTAGAACGAGTGCAAATACAGACTTAAAATTTCTAGGTAGAGCTATGAAGAGAAAAAATTTGGGAAGAATTTAAAGGAAATATGCAGTTTTACGGGGGATTTTTACACGGGAGGAACTTCCCATGGGGGAAAATTCCTGAAGGGGAGGAGCTGGATTATTTTTAGAAACTATCAGAAATTGAATAAAATAATTTTTTTCTACAAAGAGTGAGGAAAAATATTAAAACTTAAAAAGAAGGGGAATTTTTGCGTATATTGAGGAGAAGCTGCCACCTTTTCTATGAGTTGCTTGGTATTTTAAAATTTGAATTTAAACCTAAAACAAAATAGAAAATTAAAGAAACATTAAAGAAACCATTTTCCTTTTAGTATTAACTTTTCAGCCAGCCCCTTTGGTTTTTAGTGCCATCTGTTCCAATGTATTTTCTATTTCTCTGATCTAGTGCGCAAGAGATTTACGCAAAAAAAAAAATTGTTAAAGGTTGTGAGAGTCGAAGGTGGGAGAGTAGGTTTAAGAATGAATATCAAGAAGACTAAGTAGGTTGAATTTGGAATAAATGGGATGGAAATGGAATGAATTTGGAATGAGGCAATAATAAGTACTAAAAATGATCTAGTTAGATAGCTCCAGTTACTTGTTACATTTTTAGTCAGAAAGGTGGATGCTGTGGAGATGTGAAAAGTTTAAAGGGTAATTCCCTTCTAGGATTTATTTATTGCCCTCTTTTTTTATTTTTCCCTGTGAATCTCGCCATTTTCATATAATTTATCAAATTGTATAATTCACCTATTTCTACAATGGGCAAATATTAAATTTTTTCTAAATCACATTTGAAATAATTCGTTTCTAGAACTTGCATCCCCTCCATGAAAAAAAAAATCTGCGTAAAAGTTGTACGCACTAGATCAGAGAAATGAAAATTACATAGGAGCAGATGACACTAAAAGCCAAAGGGGCTGGCTGAAAAGCTAATACTATAAGGAAAATGGTTTCTTTAATTGTTCTTTAATTTTCTATTCTGTTGTAGGTTTAAATTCAAATTCTAAATTTAAAAGGAATTATGGTTTCTTTTAGAAATATTGTCGTGCATGTGGAACCCTTTCAGGACTTCTTGTAACATGGTTTGATTTTTGAACGGTTGATTTTGGTAAACTTATGTTGTGATAGTGTACTCTATTAAATACAATGGAAAACCTAACCTGAAACACAATTTCTGTTAGATTGGAATAAGAGGGTTTATAAAAGTACTATATGATCTTATCACACAGAGGTAGATTTTTAGGAGGGATATCCCCCGATGGAATCAACTAAGTGAAGGGATGGGATATCCCCCGCCCCCCCCTCCAAAAGAAATTGAAAACGTACCAAAGCTTTGGAGCTTTGGGGGTCTTAATTTAGCTTATTTGTCCTTGTGTGTTGGCACACTGAAGATTTTTTTGGCAGTATCGTTATATCCTCCTTCCTAACTGAGAAGCCTAGCTTTGCCCTCTAATCTGTCATACATACTGAATCCGATTTGAGGCTATACTGGCGGTAGTTATCAGGTATGATTCTGAAGAATGGGCACTCCAAAAACTGAGGAGTTCTGCAAGATGTTTTCTAGAGAAATTACCTATAAATTGTTTTGGGTAAACATATTACTGACGGTATCTCAAACCATAAGCTATGCAATAGTTTGGTTCTATTTCAATTTCTAGGGCTATAATAAGAGAAAGGTTGAAAAGATTCAGACACATTTCGTGCAGACGAAGAAAAACAGATTTTTATAGATAGTGCTTGACACCTAAACATGTAGGGCAAGACGAAAGGAGGTTGTCACCAAAAGGAGTAGGAGGATGTCACAAGGAAAGACGGAAGGATTATAAGAGTTCGTTTAGGGGGGGGGGGAAAAACCGGGAGGCTTTAAACAGATTGGCATGGAGGAGGACCATGCATAGCTGTATTGGCATTGGGTGGCTTGGTGCCACAGGGAGTTGTTAATAGTAGTGGTAGCAGTACAAGTGAGCAGCAAAGTTATGAATTGACATCATAATTTGTTTTCATCTAATTTTTATAGAGATCCATGAGAGAGACAAATGAAAACATTATAGAAGCTTTTCTGTTAAATTTATAGATTTTTTACAATTAGTTTACTGAAATTGACAGTTTTGATTAGTTAAACAACGTTTTCCTCATGTTATTTTCCAGTACGTAATTTTGATGTTATAGTTTAAATGTTGTGGCATTACTTAATTCCTCATGTTAACTTAATTTTGAAAGAGGAAAGGTCATTTAATTTTTTTAATTTCATTATATTATTTAAATTTTTAAAATTTAAATTTTTCTAGTAAAAACTCTACCTATAAAAGTTTATTTAGCCTCCTTTCATGTAAAAAAAAAAAGATTTTCTTTCTTTTACGTAATTTTTGATGATTTTTTAAACTATCCTCTTAAAATTGCCCACCTGAAAGAATTGTTCCTTAAAGACTTCTCACTGAATGTGTCCTATTGAAAAATTCAATGCATATTTCCAATTAACAAATAGTCTACCACACTTAGACAATAGGCATATTTTATAGATCACAGCCCTTTCCCAGCCATTACAAAAAACTAGCAGAGAGAAAGAAACTCAATGAAAAAACAAGATACGAAACTACAGCCAATAGAGAGAAACGACGAAAATTGTAGAACAACGCGGATATTTCGCCTTTACCAAAACTAGGCATCTTCAGCACTAGAGAAGATAAAAAAGAAACTAAAACTAAAAAAATAAAAGCAGTTGCTTTGGTGTTCTCATCGAATTAACTCTATTAGCTGTTTCCCTACGTGGATATGTTACGAAAATTGCTTTTTTTTGGTGGGGGTTTAATTTGTTTTTAGTTTCATCTGCAAGAATTTTTACGGGGGGTGGGAGGGACTTTCATTGAGGATGGAAGTGTCCGGAGGGAATTTTAAGGGAGATGGACTTTTTGTGGGAGGAACTTTCCATGGAGGAATCCCATTTGAAGGGGCAAATTGGGCTAAAACTCGGCAAATATTTGTTGCTTAACTAGGAAAAATATCACTGTTTTTCAAAATTTTAATGAGTTTTATAAAAAAAAGTTACTGTTTTTTTCTAAAATTATTCTCATTGAGGTGACTTTTTCTCAATATCTTGTAGTAAAAATTTGGGAAAATTATCATTGGAAAAATGGGAATAGTGTGGTAAATCGGGTCAAAACCTCCGAATTTTTCCTAGCTAGTTAAACAGTAGTTTCTATATGAATTACCTGAATTCTACATGCTTTTTCGGAGTTTTCCAACTAAAACCAGTTTTAGCTAAGGATTTTATAATGGAGGCAATCCGCCACATCAGAAGGAGAGAGGTTTAAATTGATGAAGGTAGGCTATAGTGCAGAGCGTAAATACTGTTGGAAAAAGAAAATATAACAGTAGATTAAGTGACGTTCTAGATTAGGGGTATTTGTTTATCTTAGAAATTATTCGAGTTAGGCGAATAAAACTTTCATAAATGATTCCAGAGCCTAAACAGTGCTCCAGTAAGGTCTTTTAAAGTATGTGCCTCCCCCTTACCCATATAAATGGTATAAAAAAAATTATGAAAAAAAAAACTTACAAAAAATTTCCATGTATAAATTTACAAAAAATTTGTGTTATAAAAATTAAATTTTCATAATTATATCTGCAGCCCACACAAGTTGCAAGGAAATTGTATTGAGCCTCTTAACATGTCCAAATTCTGATTTATAATGGTTAAAATAAGTTGAACACCCGGTAAATGTGGAGCAGCTCATATAATAGACCTACGAATAAAATAAATATACCACTTCTATTCATTTTTGTTGCCCTTACTGAATATGATCATCGCTTTTCTTGCAAATTTAAATTTAAGCCTTTTCATGACCCTTAAAAATAATAATTTCTTTCTATAATTTTTTGGATATAAAAATGGATTAAAACATTGGTTTCAAGCTTACTAATCGATCATAAATCTAAGGATTTCAAAAAAATTCAGCTATGTTTCCTTCTTATTTTGTTATGCTACTTAAAACTGCCACTTTACAAAGATGTAAAAAAATATCGCAGCCGACAGAAGAGAAACTGTTTTGAATTTTTTATCCAACTCAAGTTTGAGTAATGAATGCATTTGGATTATATAATTTAAAAAAAAATGCATTTTGTAATGAAATAATCAGTTTGGAACAAATGTTTTAACTTTTTTTGTACCCCAAAACCTCCCCATATAAGGTAAAACTATAGACTATAGGCTATAAGGTAAGACTCTCTTTTACTCAAACAAATATTTTGATGAAAATAAATTGTTCCTAAACAGGGATAACAGGCTCCTAATAT
>NC_142808.1:62535477-62660477 GCF_049724085.1 Artemia sp. Qi Xiang Cuo | reverse complement strand
TGGCGCTTAAGTGAAAACGAATTATTTTACAAAAATTTCCTTTTACAGTTCTTACAGAATTGAAAATAAAAAAAAATACAGTAAAATAAGTTCTTAAACCGACGGATCTTTAAGCAATTAATATCATTATACACCAAATATTCAGTTTGTTGTTGTTTTTACTTTCCTGGACCGTTCAAGACGCATCTAGTTTTCGATAAAGTGCTAATGAAGCAGTAGGGTTTAGACTTTTATAGTGAGAGGAATTGATACCCAAACTCTTGTTTTTAGTATTTTTTGTTTGATTCAAACTTGATTTTTATATTCAATTTAAGTTTCACTCGTTTTAAGATTTATTTTTTAATTTACATTAATATCTATAGTATGTTTGTTTTCATTGAATGTTTATTTAATTTCTGTGCGTTTTAAGTTTCATTTTAAGTTTGATTTTCCTATTCAATATAATCGTTACTCGCTTTAAGATATATTTATTCATTTATATTATTACTTGTTGTTTGTTTTTTTGCTTTGAATGTTTATTTAATTTATGTTCGTTTTGGGTTTCATTTATTCTTTAATAGTAATTTCTGGTCGTTTTGAGTTTTAATTTTAACAGGTATTTGTATCTGCTGAGCTTAAGTTTAAAATGACATATACTTTTCTTTGAAAAACTTATTTTTCGGAAATATTTTTAATTAATTTTTGTTTTTTTTTGATTGCAAAAAGTTTCAAGTTTTTAAAAATTCCTTATTTCAAAATCAAACTTTAAAAAAAATCAAATGTTCATAAAAGTATCAAAACTGGTGTCAAACTAACAATATGAAAATGAAAAAATGGGTTTGTGTCAACCTCGGAGTTTTTGTTATCTGATGTTTGAATTAATTTTAACAAAATGGCTATCTCAAAATTTTTATCGGATGGGTTTGGGGAAAAAGGGTGGTGGTGGGGTGGGGGGCTAATTAACCATCAGTCTCTTTTGAATCTTTAAAATTGTACAAGACCTGTCTATTTTAAATTAAATGAGCCCTCTCTGAAGTTTATACGAGCAATCCCTTCTATAAGAACCTTATATATCCCCAGAGTATAACTTACAACGCCTGTCCCTTGACCCTGGGGGGCTTTTTCGACCCCAGAGTCTTAATATCGAATGAATGAACTATTATCGGATGGGTTTATCCATCCGATAAATCGAAAGGCGTGGAGGACGGGAGGGGCTGGTTGCCCTCCGATCTTTTTTAACTCTGAGAAAATGAACTACAACTTTTAATTTCCATTCAAATTAACTCTCTGAAGTTTATATGGCCATTCCTTTCATAAGAACCACATACGGCCCCAGGAAATAGCTTACAGTGTCTGCCCCTCGGGCCCTGGAGGGTTGTTTCGACACCGGAATTTTTGTTATCAGACCTTTGAACTATTTCGAAAAAAATGGCTCTCTCAAAGTTCTTATCGGATAGCTTTGAGGAAAATAGGGCGTTGAGAGGGAGGCTAGTTGCCCTCTGATCTCTTTGGATTCTTAAAAAGTGAACGAGAACTTTCAATTTCCAATTATATGAGCCTTCTCCGAAGTTTACACGAGCATACCTTCCATAATAACAATATATGCCCCTAGAGTAATACGTACACCCCCGACCCAGAGCCCTGGGGGGGGGGTGTCGAAACAGGAGTTTTTCTTATCTGATCTTTGAACTATTTTTAACGAAATGGCCCTACATAAAAGAGTTTTTGTTATATGATCTTTGAACTATTTTTTACAAAATGGCTACCTCAAGCTTTTTATCAGATGTATTTGGGGAAAAAGGGCTTGGGGGGTTAGTTGCCCTGATCACATTTGGATCTTAAAAAGGGCACTAGAACTCTCGATTTCCAATTGAATGAGCCCCTTTGAAGTTTATACGACGACCCCTTCTATATGAAGTGCCTCTGGGAAAAAAATAAACGGAGTGTGGGGGGAGAATAGCTGCCCTCCGATCACTTTTGACTCTTACAAATTTTAATTTCCATTCAAATGAATCCTCTATGAAGTTTATGCGAGCATCTCTTCCATAACAACCATATATGCCCCCAGGGCATAACTTACAACACCTATCCCTGGAAGCTGGGGGGCTATGTCGACACCGGTGTATTTTGTTATCTAAACTTTGAACTACTTTAAAAAAATGTATGTCTGAAAATTTTTATCTGATGCATTTAGGGCGTGGAGGGGGTGCTAGTTGCCCTCTGATCTCTTTTGAGTCTTGAAAGTGAACAAGAACTTTCCATTTTCAATCAAATTAGCCCTCTCCGAAGTTTATACGAGCATCCCTTCCATAAGAACTATATATGCTCCTAGAGCATTACTCATAACGCCTGCCTCCGGGCCCTGGGGGGTTGCGTCGACAAAGGATTTTTTCTCATCTGACCTTTGAGTCATTTTTAATGAAATGGCTCTTATAAAAATTGTATCGGATGAGCTTCAGGAAAAAAAGGGTGCGTGGGGGGGGGGGGGGTCTAGTTGCCCTCGAATATCTAATAACTTTAAACTTGAACAAGAACTTTTCATTTTCAATCAAGTGAGCCTTCTATGAAGTTTTTACGAGTACCACTGTCATAAGAACCATATACACCCTCAGAACAAAACTTAGCACGCCTGTCCTCTAGGTCCGGTGGATTGTTTTTGTTATCTAATTTTTGAACAATTTCCAAAAAACTGGCCAGCTCAAAATTTGTAGCAGATGGGTTTGCGAAGAAAAGGGTGAGGGGGGGGGGCTAGTTGCCCCTAACTCTCTTGACTCTTAAAACGTAAACTAGAAATTTCAATTTCCAATCAAATGAGCCCTGTATGAAGTTTATACGAGCATCCCCTTCATAAGAACCATACATGGCCTTAGGGCATAACTTAGAACGCCGTCCCCTGGGCCCTGGGGGGTTGTATTGACACAGGAGTTTTACTTATCCGACATTTCAACTGTCTCAAAATTTCATTAGCTGGGTTTGCAAAAAAGAGGCGTGGGGGGGGGGGGCTAGCTATCCCCAGATCTCTTTTGACTATTAAAAAGTGAGTTCGATTTTTCAATTTCCAATCAAATGAGCTCTCTTAAATCTATACGAACAACCCTTTCATAATAACCATATATGCCTCAGGGCATAACTTACAACGCCTGCCCTCGGGCCCTGGGTGGTTGTGACGACACCTGAGTTTTTGTATCTCACTTTTGAGTGATTTTTAAATTAATGGTTATATCAAATATTTTATTTGGATGTATTTGGGGAAAAAGAGACGTGGGGGGCTAGCTGCCCTCCAATATCTTTTGACTCTAAAAGAATGAACTAGAACTTTCAATTTCCATATAAACTAGCCGTCTCTGAAGTTTTTACGAGCACCCCTTCAATAAGAACCATATATTCCCCCAGGGCATAACTTACAACGCCTGCCCTCGGACCCTGGCGGGCTATGTTGACCACGGAGTTTTTGTTATATGGCCTTCGAGATTTTTTTATAAAAGGCTATAATTTTATAAATCTCAAAACTCTTATTGGATTGGTTTGAGGAAAAAAAGGGCTTGGAGGGGGCTAGGTGCCCTCCAGTCTCTTTTGACTCTTAAAAAATGAACTAGAACTTCCAGTTTCCAATCAAATGAGCCCTCTTTGATGTTAATACGAGCATCCCTTCCATAAGACACATATATGCCCTCAGGCCATAACTTACAACGCCTGCCCCCAGGTCTTGGGGGTCGTGTCGACACCGGAATTTTTGTTATATGAATTTAGAACTTATTTTAAAAAATAGCTATCTCAAAATTATATCGGATGCATTTGGGAAAAAGGGTTCGAGGGGGGGGGGGGAGCTGGTTACCCTCCGATATCTTTTGACGCTTACAAAGTGAATTAGAACTTTTGATTTCCAATCAAATGAGCCCTCTGAAGTTTATACGAGCATTCCTTCCATAATACCCATATATGCCCCCAGGGCATAACTTATAACCCTTGCCCTGAGGGCTGTGGGGGAGTTTCCTCCTTAAAAACATAATTTCTATGTGGAAATCAACTACTCTGAACAAAATGGCTATCTCAAAATTTTTATTGGCTGTGTTTGGGGAACTGGTGGGCGTGGAAGGAGTGTTAGTTGCCTTCCAATCAATTTTGACCCTTAAAAAGGGCACTAGAACTCTCGATTTCTAATCAAATGAGCCACCTTTGAAGTTTCTGAGACGATCCCTCCCATATGAAGTGTCTCTGGGAAAAATAATAATAAAACACTGGAGCCGTAAAACGGAATAAAAACCTAGCCAGTTAAATCACTGAGTCTAGGGACCAAAAGAAAGTTCTCAATATGAAAGGATTGACTCTATTGATGCTTCATTCAGGAGTTTGCGTAATTTTCATATGTTCTACCAGAAGATATTATAAAACAGAACTACTAGAAAACTAGAGATACTAGAAAACAGAGAATAATTTAAAATAGTTAATTTTGAATTAAATCTTTAAAACATTTATTAATTAAATCTTCATAAATATTGACTGCTGAATTTACATTCGCCCACAATGTACCTTCAGTCTTTTTGTAAATTATTGTTATTATGAGGTTCATGTGATTATGACGTTCAGTGAAAAGGACCTCTTCACATCAGGGGGTTGTTGTTGGCTTCAGCTGGATTTTCAAAATTTACAGGTGCTGATGATCTTTTCTCTATAAATAGTAATAAATAATTACAAACATCCAAGGTATAAAAAGTTAGCTGTATGACTTTATTAAGGTAGCTCTACAATAGAATGGTGTATCAAAGGTGTGTGTATAGCTTTTCTAAGGCTGATCTATAACTGTATGATGTAAAAAGTCATATCCTTAACGTTTTATTGTTTTCTCTATATAGACATGATGTTTTATACTATAGTACGGGTGTCCAATTATTGAAGGAAAACAGGTTCCTTAGAAAACTAAAAAAGTTGTGTCGTGGATCTATCTGATGTTTATGTATGAAATTATTATATGTTAAAAACTCATTTCTATAACTTTTTAGTCTGCTCTATATTAGCACAAGACATTAAAAGTTGTATGTTTGACTTTATATAGGCTGCACTATAAAAGTGTTGTATATAAAAAGTTTCTTGCAAGACGTTTTTTTTATTCTTCATAATGGGGGGAAACATAATGTTGTCTTCTGTTTGAGTTCATACTACATTCTAAATATTTGTAAATGACAATATTCTAGTGTTTATATGTAAAGATTTTATTCTATATGGTCATATGGAGGCACCCCCTATAAAAGTAAAAAGATGCTCCTCCCTTTTAAAATCATTGCTTAATCAACTAGACTAAGATAAGTTGACAAATAGGCTACATTAGCTTGACTTTTTTAGGGGGGGGGGGAAGGGGAAAGGCAAGGTTTAATTATTCTCAGTGTTACACAAGTAAATCAACCAACCCTTTTTTCAGAGTTTCTTTTGAAAAGTAGGCCCAAAGGCTAAACAATAAATCTAAAAAAAACATCAACTTTCAGACACATTGTAGTAGCCTCTGCTTAGCGAACCAACTTAATAGTTCTCGGTTTAAGGTCTACCGTGCCACAGCTACAACCAACTTCCACCTGATATTCCTTGCCGATCTTTTATTTTTAGTGTTAAGGTAAAATCGTTCAGAGAAGAAAATTTCATTTTCCAGTTTTGACTTACAATATAAAATTATAAGGGAGATCTAGTTATATTTGAAATTGTAAATAAAAGCTTTATACAATTTTCAAAATGTTTGGAAACATTGTACGTCTAATGATGAACTTTAATCCGAACAGTAATTTTCAGATAACACATTTTATAAATGTTTTTTAGATAGAGAGAGAGAAGGATTTATTAAGAAAACCTATAAACCAAAAAAAAATAATACTTTATCCCTTAAAAAGCACAGCTAGTATATAGGGGAGTATAAAAAAACAAACTCATTAGAACAAACAGAACACTTGGTAGCTGACACCACTAAAAATACCATCACACTAAACAATAAATCTAAAAAAAACATCATATATTTATTTTTCCTCCAATAACATAGCATCAAACTAACCCCCACAAAAAAATGAATAAATTAATTAAAACCCATATTCTACTAAAACAGTTCTTCTTGATATAAGTTACAATGATCTGAATTTTTTTAGTTAAACAATTACATTTACCTATACCTCTATAAAAAAAATAGAAAAAAAATGAACGGAAAGAAATGTCTTCTAGTAAATAAAATTCAGTATTTTCCATTTTATTGTGAAAATAAACACCAAACCTAATAGACAATATTTCACAAAACAACGAGGCTGAATATTCTGATGCAGTTCAAAAATAAACCATAATACCCAAAATTCACGACGATCTGCAGCCGGCAAAAATTTCAAAATTGGGTGAATTTTCCGACAGACTGTTGGGGAGAAATACATGCTAATATCCTTACTGTGTAATTTTGTAGAATTCTTATTGGTTTTAAGATAAATAGAAAAGTAGAAAGCCAAATACTTGAGCAATAAAGTATATACGGGTATATTAGAGAAAAATAAAGACGACGAAGGACGGATTTAGGGAAAAAATGTTGGAGTTCCTTCATTATAGGCCTACCTAGATTCCTGACCAGGACTTAACTAGTTAAAGTTACACGGTGCTTAAAAAATGAAGTTTCATCAATTACAATCCCAAGGTATGCCACAGACGTAGTCCGTTTTTTAACTCCGTCTGACATATTTAATTTTTTACCCATGGGTCGTCTCGAGACAATAATAAATTTACGGCACTCGAGCTTTTGATTACCAATCCAATGAGCAACTTCGAAGTTTATACGACCACCCTTTCTGTAAAACCTTATATACCCCCCAGGATATAACTTAGAAACCTTGCCCTGGTGGCTGTGAGGGGGTTGTTCTCCTCGGAGAGATTAATTTCCGGACCTTCCAACTGTGCTTATCAAAATGATTACCTAAAAATTTTGGGCGTTGAAGCAGGACTGGCTGCCCTCCAATCACTTTTGCCAATTAAAAAGGTCACTATTCCTTTCCCGTTCCAGTCGAATAAGCTCCTTTTGAAGTTCCTATGACAACTCCTTCTATACAAAATTCTCTGGTCTTAAAAATAATAGTATATTGTGCCAACATTACTCTTGACTTGGGCAGCTCTATTGCGCTGCCTATGATTCTTCGCCTAAACCACACAGGGCAAAAACAATTGTCGTTTCAAACTTGAAAGTAAAAAAAAAAAAAGTTTCAACGTCAAAACTTAAAACGAACAGAAATTATTGCGCAAATGAGGAGGCTTCCTCCTCCTCAATACATCGGTCTTTACGCTAAAGCTTTTTTAGAACATTTCAATAATCTTATTGTACTTATTAAATTGACATTGTGTTTCAGGATTCGTTCTTAAAGAATTCTGACAAAAAGTCAAACTTAAGCTTAGACAGCAAGGTATTTAAGAGGAGCAGCCCTCTCATATACGCAATAATTTCTGTTAGCTTTAAGTTTTGATGTTACTACTTCCTGTAAATTAAAAAATCTTGCTTTTTATTTAATTTCCGATCGTTTTTAAATAATGTTGGGGAATCCGGCTCGTTCTCTATGGAAAATTCCTTCTTCTCATGGAAAATCCCTCCATGGAAAGTTAATCTCACATAAAATTCCCCCCACCAGGAAAATACCCCCACCAGAAAGTTACCCCCCCCCCCAAAAAAAATAAATTCCTGGGGACAGTTCCAGGTGAAAATGTTTTCATAGCGCACATTCATTGGAAAAACTTTCATTTGAAAAGACTATTTTTAAAATCATGCCGGAAATTCAGTATTCTGGCAAAAAGCTTTCCCAAAAATACCCCACCCCCTAGTGGAAAGTTACTTCCACCGAAAATGCCCTCTCGAAAATTTATTCCGTGGAAATCTCTCCCTCGGAGAATTTCTCTCGTGAACAATCTCCCCTCACCTTGGAAAGATACTCTTCAAAAATTCCAACCCGGTAACATTTGTCCCCCAGACGATTCTCCTTAAGTTCTCCAAGTGTAAAATTGAGTTGACAAAGAGAAAGTAAGTCTATTAAAAGAAATCCGTATAAAAGAAATGCTGGCAAATTCCCCCAGTATAGAACTCCCCTTGGAACGTTCATACCCCGAGAAATTACCCCCCCCCACCATGAAAAATTCTCCACATGGAAAGTCCCACCCACAATAAAATTCAACTTCTGCCCCCACCCGAAGAACGTATGCAAACTCCGCAAAAAGGTAGATTTTATAACTTAAAAGACCGTTCGCCAGGGGTCGAGGGGGGTTATGTTATCTCCAAAGGTAGAGTTACTGACCTTTTTAACTATGATGAACAAAATGTCTATTCCAAAATTTTGATCGAAGGACTTCCAGTAAAAAGAGGAGGGGGTGGGAAGGGGGCTAGTTCTCCTTCAATATCTTTGGTCACTTTAAAAGGGAACTTAAACTTTTAATTTCTGTTTTTAATTATCGATATTCTCGGAATATTGGTTTTATGCAATCACCCATGAAAAAAAAAATAAAAAAAAAAAATAACAACGCAACCGTGATCTTTCTTCTGGCAAAATTACAAAATTCCATATTTTTTCATAAGGGACCTTGAAATATCTACACAAGGGTTCTCGGATAAGATTAACATGATGATATTATTTTAATTGGAATTGTTTGACTTTTAAAGGGTGTCTTTTCCCTTTTTTCAAAGCCAAACGAATTTTCTTAGGATTGTAGCTTTTGATTTGTATGTAATAACTCAGCGCTTGAGAATAGCGAGCAGTGCATGGGCGTGTTATTGATTTTATAAAGGCTTTCGACACTATTGATTTTAAGATTTTATTGGAAAGGCTGTATTATTTAGGCATAAAGGGTAGCGTTTTAAATTGGATTAAATTGTATTTAAGTGAAAGGAAGCTACGAGTGACTTTGAGTAACAAATCTTCTCAGCCGTTTCCCATAAAGTGCGGTGTTCCACAGGGCTCAGTTCTTGGTCCTCTCCTGTACCTGATATTCGTACACACAATGAGATTCTACATTCCCGGAGCTTTAGTTACTTCGTTTACTGACAACACGGCTTTAGTGATTGCAGAAAAGTCACTGCAAGAGCTCTTGTTCAAGGCGAATAAGGCGCTTGATGGCCTACATGAATTTGTTTGTGCTAGCCTACTTAGTGTCAATGCATCAAAAACTAATTTTATGATGTTTACGAGGACTGGTTCTCCTCCCACTCTCCCTGGTGTCATCATTTACAATGGCCTACCGCTCTCACAAGTCGAAGAGATCCGATATCTGGGATTCATCCTGGATCGAAACTTGAGTTGGAGAAAACACTGCGACATCATAACATGCAAGCTGGCGCGAGGCCTTGGAATTTTGAACCGTTTTCAAAATTTTTTACCTTTGAAAATTCTGCTTTTATTGTATTTTTCATTAATAGCGCCTCATATAAATTATGGTTGTTTGATTTGGGCGAGTAATTTTAGTTGCAATTTTAGAAGAGTTCAAGCTCCTGAGAATAAGGCTATAAGGTTTTAGGAAGGTATGATCGTGGTATTGATAGCACTGAATCACTTTTTAGAAAGTTTAAAATTTTAAAGGTTGGTGAAATAAGGGATTATCAAATTGGAGTATTTGTATTTCAGTGTCTGAATGGTCTTGCACCGGATTTTTTTTATGAATATTTTAAAGCCTAATTCGTTTCATCACGATTATTCGACTAGGAGTGCGGATAGTCTTGCATCTGAGCCACGGAACATAACGAGAGCGAGTCAAGTGACCTGACACATGGGCCCGTCAGTTTGGAATTCGTTCCCAGATTCTGTTCGTCAAGCTGAAAGTGTGCCGCAACTTAAAACACGTATAAAAATCATTTCTTTTCAGGAATTTGGTAGTGTTAAAGGTTCGAGAGAAGGCTTTTTTTTTTTGTTTTTTTTTTGTAGATATTTTATTTTTATTTTCTTATATTTTGTGCCATTATATATTTATCATTAATTTTATTTATTATTATTGTTAAACCCTTTTTTCATTGTTTTTGGTGTTTTGAATTGGCATGCATGATATCCAACCAGTCGTTTTTTAAAGAATAATCTTGCTTTAGTGCGACTTGTCACATTTAGTTTTTTTTTTGTTAATAAAAATTTATGAACCTGAAACTGAACTTAATGAATTTTATATATTTGGAATCAGGATAACAAGCACACTCTTTTGTTATACCTATTGATATCGAAAATTCCCTTTTTTAAGACTTTCGGTTACTATTGAGCCGTGTCGCTCTTTACTTACATTTGGCTACCACGATCTGTTTGAAAAAGTTACCCATAGCTGTAGCATCCAATTAACTTTAAAGGGTGAAATTTCAGACCAAGGGCTTTTTTTTATGTTGCAAAGTACTTGAGTTAGGCGAATGAAACTTTCAAAGTGAAGCCAGGGCCAACACTGTGTCCTTCGAAGGAATTGCCACTCTACTGTGTAAACCCTTTCCTGATTTCTAGGACTTGCAACCTATCTCAATGCTTACAAAATATTTAATTAATTAATCTTTATTTAAATCTATTTTACATTAGGTTTTAAGTTTAGTTTTGAAAACAAGATTCCTGTTATTTCGATGGAACTTTAAGTCATAAGCTATCAAGTTTTTTTTTTTTAAATGAAAGAAGTAAATTCAAAGATATTCAAAACCTTCCAAATTGAGATTGAGCAAAGGCATGAAGTTGAATTGACCTTCACTATACCTGATTTGAGCAGTAGAACTATATCATAAGGTTTCACTATTATGACTGAAAGATCATCAAAGGTCAGTGCCCTCGACTACGGATACTAAGAACTTGTTGTAACACGAAGCCACCTGAGCTCAACACTTCTACGCACTCTCTTCCTCCATCCCAATCTATTCATAGCCTTCCTCTTCGCAACCCGTGAAGAAGTGTCTATTTTCTTTATATCTTCCCTCGTGACATCCTCCCACCCCATTTGCAGACGACCTGCTTTTTGGTGGGTCTTAGACGGTTGGCCAACAAGAATAATTTGCAAATTAATTTGGTTCCTACAGAAAACATTCTAGTCTATAATTACCACACTCACTCTTATCACCTTACTTATGGAGGGGCTTAATTAGTTTTCTCAGTAGGGGCCCTCCCCAGGCCACTCAGCTCGTCCCCAGGTGATGGATAGGGGAATGTCCTACATATATGAAGGGTACCTCCGTAAGGGAAGCGCGGACCAAGGGGGACCTAGCCCCTGGGGGTCCATAATTGAAACTGGGGTACCCTCTCCCGGGGGTCATAAATACAGGCGGAGGAGGAAGAAGGCCCCTCTGATGCACACTGAGCAGGGCCCACGGGCATGTGGACACGTTCCGCTAGTTGCAAACCTTCTTGCAGCAATGGGTTAAATTGTATGGTACTGCAGGATACCATCGTGGGAGGATCCTCTCCAGGAGGACAACTGCGAAAGGGCGGAAGATCCAGACTGGGACAACGGCCTCTGCAAGTTGACGGAGAGGAGTGGCTTGCTGCCGTCAATGAATCAGCCAAGAAACCATATCTTTTCAAATATGAACAAAGGCTCAAAAGATCAAAGTAGAAGTGCTACCGCGTCCGGGGAAACCGACGACCCTTGTGATTTGATGATGATAAGGAATGAGAATGATGATGAATTTGCTACCGCGTACGGGGAAGCTGACGACCATAGGCCTAGGACGACTCCCAGACGGGATGAGAGTTTAATATCGGCGAAAAACACTCTCAATATTTGTACACTAAATACCCGGACTTTAACTAAACCTGGCAAAATGGATCTGGTGTTGAAAGAGATTGATAGATACAAGTGGGATATAGTCGGTATGTCTGAGACGCACCTTCCTCAAAACGGAGAAGAAAATATCCTTGGAACCACTTTCCTACTGTCAGGACGTTCTGATGGTGTCTATTAGCAGGGTGTCGGCTTCATGCTCTCTCCGGCTACCAAAAGGCCACTAATGACTTTCACTCCTGTATCGGAGAGAGTAGCAACCATCCACCTAACAGGGTCCATAAAAAATCTCTGTCGTCCAGATATATGCCCTGGATTCAGCCCGCAGTGAACAGGAGTGCGACTAATTCTTATTTCAGCAACAAAGCGTCACTGACCATATCCCCAAAAATGATATACTTATCGTGTTGGGTGACTTTAATGCGATAGTTGGCAGTTGCCATGCTGGTCGAAAAGATGTCATGGGCCCACACGGACATGGTCGTCTTAATGCAGGGGGAGAACGGCTAATTAACTTCTGCAGGGAGAATGAACTCTACATCTCTAATACTGCTATCAAGCACAGACACCGCCGAAAAGTAACATGGAGATCCCCTGATGGAGTCACTGAAAATATGATCGACTACGTCCTGGTATCCAAACGTTGGAAGTCATCTGTAATGGACATTGTCTCACTACCCGGTGAACATTTTGACTCGGACCACACGCTCCTGATGTCCAAAATCAAGTTGAGGTTAAAACGTCTCTCAAAAACCGCAAAAATCCCAAGATTCCTAATGGAACTCCTTCAAGAACCCACCAAAAAAGCCACGTATAACTCTAGCCTGTCTACAAAATTCCGTGACATCCTCAGCACATCCAATCCACTCACAACTCCTGAAGAGATTGATCGCTTGGCTGATCGCTTGGCTGAACATGCCACCTCTGCAATCCTCGAGGCTGCAAGCGACATCCTTGGTAAAAAAGCCAAAGTTGAAAAGCCTTGGATCACTGAAGAAATAATTCGATTATGCGACCAGAAATGCATACATAACAACAAATCTGACCGAAGCAGCCAACACACCTACAAACATCTCAAACGGAAAGTTGAGCGTGAAATGAGGAAGGTATTCCGCAGGCATATCACCGAGAAGTGTAAGGATTGTGAAACCCAGTTCAAAAAAGGCAACAGCCACAACCTCTTGAAAACAGTCAACGATCTATCATCCAAAAAAGATCCCTCAACTTCCGTAATTCTAGACAAACAGGGGAACGACATCAGCGATACCAAGATGAAGCTCGAACGATGGAAGGAATATTTTTAGGAGAAACTGAACCCTGAATTAATGACCGACCCAAATGTCCTAAAATCCTTCCCAATAATAGATCGGGACCCCCTTCCACCTCCGCTTAGAAGCGAGACCAAAGCGGTTAGAGAATCCTTAAAGCAAGGCGAAGCTCCGGGGCCAGACGGTGTCACTGCTGAACTGATAAATGTTGGTTCAGAAGACGTTGTCGACCTTTACCACAATCTAATATCAGCCACCTGGTCTACTGGAAACGTCCCACAGCAGTGGTGCAAGGCAGCAATAGTCCCAATACACAAAAAAGGCTCAAAGAAAGAATGTGACAACTACTGGCCCATCAGCCTCACAAGCCACCAAACCAGAATCCTGACCAAGATCCTGCTTTGCAGAATTCAAGCAATAACCACCTCTGTTCTTGGCGAGTATCAAGCGGGCTTTCGATCGGGATGATCAACTATTGACCAAATCTTTACTGTGCGTCAGATGATGGAACGGTTCATCGAGTTTAACAGAGACCTCTATCAGCTATTTATTGACTTCTGACAGGCCTTTGACCTAATATGGAGGAAAGGCTTGTGGCATATTCTAAGACACTACGGTGTCCCAGATGAAATAGTCAGAATCACTGAGGACATGTACAACCAATTTAAAAGTCAAATACTGACCACTGGAGGGCTCTCTGGTGAATTCCCAACAACTTCCGGGGTCCTGCAAGGATGCATCCTCTCGCCGCACTTGTTTAACCTGTTTCTGCATGCCATCCTCTCCCTGATACCCGTCGAATATGGAGTCAGAATAGGAGGAGTCTTAATTGACAAACTAACATATGCGGATGATATTGTCCAGATGTCCACTACCGCCCAAGAACTCCAGAGACAGGCTAACTGCATCTCCCAAGCAACAAAGCTATTTGGTATGCAGATTAACGCAAACAAGATCAAAATCAAGGTCACATCACGAAAGGAGATAACAAACCCCCCCACCCTCGATTGTAATAGACGGTGAACAAGTGGAAAGAGTCGATCAATTCCTTTACCTCGGCAGTCTCTTAACAACTGACAAACTGACAGCTGCCACACTGTTGACAATAAACGCCGCCTCGGTCTTGCTAGCTCTAGCTTCAAAAGACTATCAAAAATCTGAAAATCTAACCACCTTTCGAGCCATCTGAAAGTGCATCTATTCAACAGTCTGATCATACCCATTGCTCTATATGGGTGTAAAACCTGGACATTAAAAGAAGAAAACGAGCGCAACCTCTTTGCATTCGAAATGAGATGTCTGCGCCGGATAGCCAAGATCAAATTTTAGTTTTTTTTCATCGCTTCTCCCGTTTTTTAAAATTAGTAATATTGTGCATGTAAAAACCACATTTTTTAATTTTGCTAAATTCCTTTGCCGCTTTTCTAAATCTGAATCAAATACTTATTTAATGAATACATATAAAATAAAAAACCCTGTTGATGTTTTGGAGAAAAAGCAAAATAAATCTTTATCCAAATTAAATGTTTTTTCTCATAATTTATATAGAACTGCGCACGAAGCTTAATTTATTTTATTTGATTTAATTTTGAATGAAGTGTTAATTTGTGATGTGTTAATTTTAAGTGTTAATTTATTATCTATTGAATGAAGTGTTAATTTGTGTGGTAATTTTGATCGAAGGCCTTTGCGTACTTGTTGTTATATAGTTTAAAATAATTTTATGGCCTGTTGATTAGCGGTTATTATCTTTATTTATTTTTTTTACTGTCTTTTCCTGTCTTTAATAGCTTATTTTTTTCCTGTCTTTAACAGCTTATCGAGCCCTAGTTCATCAGATTTCTTTGAAAGGAGTGGCCCCAAGACGTCCCATGAGGATGGATGGGACTTAAGTAAGTAAGTGGTAATTAGTTTTCCTAAGATCATTAGGGTACTTCTTCTTTCTTCAAAAATTACATTTATATTCTTCAGTAACTTACCCCTAACCTCAAAACTACCATATTAAAAAAAAAACTCATTTACAACAATATCAACACCTAAGCCCTAGTGTCTTTTTTATCCTTTTAGCACTGACACTAATTTTCCCTCACAAAATAAATCTTCATTAACATTCAAAATGTCATAAATTTTTCATCATTTTCCTACATCATCTCCATAAATTTATCACGGCTCACCAGATACTGCCCATTGCTCTGCAACTTTTTTCTTATCATCAATTGTGGCATGGTTCCTGTCTTTAACTGGGACAAATCTAGAGGGACCAATACAAATAAAAATCAGGATGAGGTTAAAGCGTGAAAATTATTTTAGTTAATTATTTTACTTAATTAGTTTAAATTTTATTAATTAGTTTATTAGTTTATTAGTTTATTTAATTAGTTTATTAGTTAATTAGTTTAAATTTATTTTAGTTTAAATATTTTAGTTATTAGTTAATTATTTTAGTTAATTATTTAGTTAAAATTATTAGGGTTAAGTTTTGGTTTTATGTGTGTTATTTTTAAAACAACTGTTTTATTTTTTCTCTCTTGCTTAATTTTTTTTGTTTTTGGTTTTTCGTTATTTTTGGTCGACAAAGGCTCCCGGACGTGGTACCGACCCTTGTTTTGAGGCTCTGAGGGGGCTGTGTCAACACCAAAGGTTTTTTTTATGTCATCTTTGGACAGTTTTTGAACAAATGACTATCTTAAAAATTCTATAAGATGCTTTTTTGGAAAAAAACAAATTGTGTCTGGGGGAGGGGGGGTTACTGCCCTCCGATCTCTTTAACTCTCAAAAAAGGCACTAGAAATTTTGATTATCAATCAAGTGAGTCTCTCCGAAGTTTATACGACCAACCTTTCTATAAAACCTTATATATCCTCAGGGTCTAACTTACAAACTTTGCCCTGGGGGATGTGAGGGGTTTGTCTTCCTCAAAGACGTTAATTTCCCGACCTTTCAACTGCGATAAACGCAATAATTATCTAAAAATTTTGGGCGTTGAAGTGGGACCGTACTTCAGACTTTCGCCAATTAAAAAGGTCGATAGCCCTTTCACATTCCAATCGAATGAGCTCCTGTCAAAGTTCCTACGACAATTCCTTCTATACAAAATTTCCTAGACTCAAATAAAATAATACATTGTGCCAACATCGCTCTTTACTTAGGCAGCTCTATTGCACTGCCTACGATTATTCGCATGAAACACACTGGGTAAAAACATTTTTCTTTTCTAACTTGAAAATTTTTAAGAAAAAAAATAGATTTTTAACGTCAAAGCTTAAAACTCACAAAAATCATTACGTAAATGAGGGGGCTGGCCCCTCCTCAATACATCAGTATTGGAGGTTTATTGTGCGGGGTCACCACTTTTAAAGGCAAAAATGGTTCAAAGAGTTGCTATGCCACTTACAGGAGGGGCACGATCCCTCTTTGGCCCCAAATTAGTGGGATTTCCGCGGTTACTCCAACGGTTCCTTTATACTAACGTGATCGGATGGTCTATGGCCACATTTAAAGCCAAAGTTTACCGATAAGATTTCTAATTAACTCTTTTAGATTCGACCTAAGCTGAAAAGTTAAAGAGAGTACATAGAAAATGCTTACTGTATTAACACTCACGCAGTATACAAAGAACTAACTGAAAAAGGACAAATTCTTCCAGCCCGCTAACCGCAGCACGCGGGGGGGGGGGGTTACTAGGGGTGGTAAATGAATCTTTCCAGCCAATCCCAGGACTACTACTATACTGGCCAATCTCCCTAGCTGCGCACTTTTTCCCTCGTGGTCAATTAAACACGTACACAGGTAAGAGGACCCAAAATGGTGTCAAAAAAATAATAGGAAAATTAATATTTATTACATAAGGAAGGAAAATAATTAAGGGGCCGAAAGAAATGAACCTGGGAGGGACATTTATCTGTAAAACTTGGACCAATGGTTCCAACATCTCCCCCCTAAGATAAATGGCCCAAATCCCCGTTGGATTGGCTGGAAATTCAAACACAATATCATAACACTAAACTCAAAATCATTTGACTTGTATCTTCTCTTCTACTAATGCCTGTGCTTGCTCTGCTTGGCTCTAGATCCGTCTTCCTCGACACGTCTCCATTGTAGGACCACCATGGTCTAGATCGTCTAACATACGCATTCGGTTTTGAAAATCCAAGTCCCCAAGATTTGTAGGAATTCATTGTGCACAGCACAGATCAAAAACAACAAATTTTCTCGCTCTCACGAATTTACATTTGAGAAGAGCAGAGAATCAGTTTCTGGCACTTTCGATGATGCCAGCCATCGTGAAAAATTTGGCTGCACTAGCCTCTTAATTTCCATCTGTGGAAACAACTTCAAATCTCGATAAAAAAAGTAAATTGCCCCTTGGCATAATTTCAAATAGTCTAAGGCCGAAAATACACAGGCCTGTGAAAACGATAAGGGTTCAGGAAAATGAAGTAAAAATCTGAGCGAACCATGAATCGCTTTTTTTCTGGTTTCCTTCCCCTGGGATATTTAACTGAAGAATATACGCTGATGCTAATTGAAAATGAAATTTGGATACATCTCCCACTGAATACAATTTGCCGGAAATACTTGTCGACTCCCATGAAGAATAACAGCTATGAATAGGGTTGCTGGAAAAAGGTTTGGGTGAAGTATGAAGTGACTGGGAGAGAGTATTCCCCAAGGACTCCAGATCAGAAAGGCTAAATCTCGGTAAAGGGATCACAACTTGTCCGCCAGTTGTGCATTGAGGAAAATGGCTATCTTTTGCGACTTCCCGCAGGGGATCTTCCCCAAGGGATTCCTCCCCCTCATAGAGGATCGACATATCTTTTGAATTGATAATACTAATCTCAGATTCATTTCCAAATTTTTCCAGTGCGACTCGACATTCAATATCTCCCAACCTTCCCCCAACCCGTTGTAGGTCATTCATATCTCTTTCGTAATTATCTTCTTTTATTCCCCATGGGTCTTTGAACTCTTTTTCCCCCTTATTGTCTATGTTATCAAGGCACAACCTATCCGACATTTTATTTTTCTCCCTATTATTTATGTTATCAAGGCCAAGCCCATCTAACATTTTTTTATTATTCGCCACTGCAGGCTGAATCTCCAAATTTTGTCTCTTCTTTGCATTCCTCTTTTCGTCTCTACTTTTCTCAATTCCGTCATTCACGCAAAATAATAAATCATCGTTAAATCTGATTTGGACTCCAGTGTCCACTATCTTTGACTGTATTACTTCATTGTAGCTCCGTTTAATATCTCTTCTAGTCTTCTTTATTTTTACCGCAGAAACAAATATTTAGTTATCAAATGGGAATTGAACTCCAACATTTATTTTTTCATATTCTACCAAAATTTCTCGAACTTTCCGAGGAAAAGCGCGTACAGTGAATTTCGTCTCCTTATTCTCTGGCACAATCAGCGTTTCATTTTTGTCTCTATGTGTTATCGTCTCATATTTATTAAAAGTGTTCTCAAGTTTTCTATTATTTATAAATTTTCCTGAAAAATCAATTTCGCGCGTCTGTTTTTCAATATTTTGTGGTCTTTTTACTCCCGCATCCCCTTTTTGTGGATTATCAAAATTTTGAACCCTAGTATCCAGTATTTCGTTTTTCTGACAGGGTGGCACAGCCTTCCCATTTGTTTTATGGGCCGGTTCACCTTCCCACCTTGTCAACGAAGTAGCATATTTTTCCGTCGTAGTGTAATTTTGTAATTTGTCCTCTGTTAAAGAAGTCACTTTTAACGATAGGAGATTTCCGATATCTCCAAAGTCTCCACCTACTAAAACATTCACTGCTAGCGTAGGTACTAAGCCTACTTTTATCGTTTTTCTCTGGACCGTACCGTCCTTCTTTGCAATTTCTATTCTTACCCAAGCAGACGGGCATGGATGCTTGTCTCCATAATAACATAATGTTGTAATCTTATTTTTATGGTCTATCTCCGTTCTATTAATTAGGCCAGTTCGCACATAGGTTTGGTCACTGCAGGAATCAATTGCCATGTCGACTAATTCCCCGTTCAACTTTTCGTATATTTTATGCGACTCTGCAAATGCGTAATTTTTTTTCTTATTATGGGTCATGGCCAAGGCTGTCGTTTTATGTGGTTTTTGGTCATGTTTACTGCGGCAATTTCTTGCAAAATGCCCCGTGGTACCACAGTTATGGCAAGTTAATTCTCCTTGCGCTGTGTTATAGTGCCTACTTTTGTTATACTCTCTATATTGAAATATGTCTGTCTCCTCAAATTCCTCTCTTATTTCGGTCCACCTATTTGCCATTTCCGCCATTTCTTCGCTTGTTTTTGGGTACTTTTCTTTCAAATATATTTTCAATTCTCTGTGGGTATTTTCTAAAAGTTGTTCCATTACTGTTTTATTTACTACTTCCGTCAATTTTTCTTTTATCTCTTCCGGGTCTTCATACATTCTATAATTTTCTAACTCTAGCCATTTTAAACACATATTTTTCAATTTGTACCCGAATTTTTTATATGTTTCGTTGTCTCGTTTTCTTTCGTTTCTAAAACCTTGTTTGAAAGTGCTAGGGGAAGATTTGAAACTTTTCTAAAAAAGCTTGTTTTAGTCTTTTAAAATCTCTTGAGTATTCCATTGGTAATTCTTTATATGCAAGTTGTGCTTTGTAGTTAAGGAGGGGTTGTATTCTTATCACCCAATTTTCTCACGGTAATCCGCTTAATTCTGCCGTTTTTTAAAAATTTTATATGTATAAATGTAAATCTTCATTTTATTTCATTGGTTGAAGATTTACTGCCAGCATTATTTATATTGTAGACGATTTCTGCGGCTCTTGGTAATTTCTTCCTGCAATCATTTCCATTATGTATTTTCTTTCCTCCCTTTCTGCCTCTTCCTTTTTTTCCCCGGCTATTCTATCAGCCTTTTCCTTTTTTCTCTGGCTATCCTATCAGCCTCTTCCTTTTTTTCTCTAGCTATCCTATCTTTCTCTCTTTGTTCTCTGTCTTCTTCCTCTTTTCGGACTCTGGCTAATCTTTCATTCTCTATGTAATTTAAAAGTCGTTGTGTCATATCTATTTTAGTGCGTTTTCGTGAGCTCCTGCTGGAAATTGAACCTCCACTACTTCTGCTACTTGGCCTACTTTGAATCTCACTGTTATTATATTCTCTTAACTAATTTTCTGAGTCCACTCGTTGTATTATATTCTCTTCTTCTCCCAACTCCCCTACTTTTTGTACCTTCTTTGAAGGGTGAGTTTGTTTTGTTATACCCATTCTTTCTTGTGATAATTTTTCCTCATGTATTATCGCCACTGTTTCTTTTGTTTGTATTTCTCTATCTGCGAGTAATTCTTTCTGCACTTGTTTTCGACTTTTCTCTTCTTCTCTGGTTCGTACCGGGGATCGCTGTATTACTGATTTTGGTTTAAAAATATCCTCTTCACACGTCTCAGAAATGTCTATTTCACCTGTTGAGTGATATATGATTCTATCTGATGGTGTTTTTCTTAGGTATTTCCATCGGGGGTGGCATATAATTGTGCGTGCGAATTCAAGTTTTGTTTTACAGCGGTAGATCTTGTCAGCTTTTTTCGTTGGTCTGCAATTGTTTTAAGGTTTATCTAACTTGTTTTGTTCAAATGAAAATCCTTTTATCAATGTTTCTTTTTCTCCTTTTGTGAAAAATTATTTTCTTATAATTGGTCGATTATCTTTGGGTGGCTCAGCCCCCCTTGTCTCACAAGTTAATTATTCGCGTGATTTTTTGATTATTAAATTTTATTACTTATTATTATTCGATTAGGCACAGCTCAGATAAAAATTTTCACCTTACGATTTTCATATATAGGCTCCGTAACTACAATAGGCTATTTTTGTAGGCTAAATTACCCTGTCTCTTCGAAAACGCGGAATTCTTTTAATTATCAGATTTACTGATTGGACCTTAGCTTGCTGCCACCACTTATTGGAGGTTTATTGTGCGGGGTCACCACTTTTAAAGGCAAAAATGGCCATTTATCTGGCTGGGAGGGACATTTATCTGAAAAACTGGGACCAAGGGTTCCAACAATCAGTCTTTACGTTAATGCTTTTTTTGTGAATATTTCAAAAGTCTTTTTATTCTAATTATTCTCATGGAAAATACCTCCATGGAAAGTTATTCCCACGTAAAAGATCCCCCCTACCAAGAAAATTTATTCCGGACAGTTTCATTATACCAAAAAATTCCCCCCTCCCCCCCCAAAAAAAAAAATATTCCAGCAGACAGTTCCAAATGAAAATTTTTTCATAGTTCACAGTCATTGGAAAAACTTTTATTTGGCAAGATCATTTTTAAAATCATTCCAGAAATTCAGTCATCCGGCAAAAAAATTTCCTAAGAAAAAACCCCTAGTTGAAAGTTACTCCCACACAAAATACCCTCTGGAAAAAGTAAGTAAACGCGCATCTGTGATTTCTCTTCTGGCAAAAATACAAACTTCCGCGTTTTTATAGACAGGAGCTTGTAACTTCTAACTTCTGAAACTACTATAGGGTTTTCGGATAAGCTTTACATGATGATAATATTTTCATTATGATTCTTTGACTTTTAGAGGGTGTCTTTTCCCTTTTTCAAAAACCAGACAAATTTTCTTAGGATCGTTACTTTTAATGGGTGACGCTAAAATTAATAAATCTTGTATATTTGGAATCAGAAAAACAAGCCCACTCTTTTGTTATATCTATTGATATCAAAATTCCTTTTTTTTGACAGTTTCGGTTACTATCGAGCTGTGTCACTCCTGACTTACAGTTTGTTACCACGAAATGTTTGAAAAAGTTGACTCGTTTCAAAAGAAATGTTTGAAACAACCTGGAATGAATTTTGAATTGTCATGCGATGATAATACTGTTTCATAAACCGCGTGGAGGTTCTTAAATTTACTGTCTCATCTGTTAAAATTTTAATCTTCCTTGTGGTTTTTCAGACGGAATCTGTGAAAAAAAAAGAAAAATATATAAGTGTTTAGCAAGTTTCATAGTATTTTACATACAATGGACATCTGAAAAATATTCCATAAGGGTAAGTCCACCTCAGCGGGCAACAGTGAGTGCTTGATCAGCAGAACAAAGGGTACCTTTATTTTGGAAAGGATTATAGAAACACTATCCCAATACAATTCAGTGTTGATTGACGCCCAATTACGTACATACGACGGACCTGGTGTTTTTGGGTGATAGGTATATGAGAAGTTTTATTTGGTGAAAAAGAAAACGATATGGGCAAGTGATCAAATATTCAATAATTACAAAGAACCTTCGGTTGTGAGACACCTAAAAATGGAGAAGCGACAACATGGTCTATGTTGGATGTCGACGAGGATTTGTAAATATATGTGAAATTTTTATCTTTGTCAGAAAATTTAAATGATTATCAAATATTTCACCAACCAGAGAAGAACGGGCAGATGGAGCAGTTAGGTTACAGTTAAAAATTTCCAACTATTAGACATGCAGAATTACTAGAAATAAAACTCGAAATACTTTTACATAGCTTTTCAGAGGCAAGAGCAAAAAGGTGCTCGGAAGTATAATTATGGTAGTCAGTGGGAAAATTAATACTATACATAAAGACATGATCTACTTTAATAGCAAAAAAGTAATCACTGGATTCTACAAGCACTGAACATAGAACGGAGTTCACGTAAGTCACAAAACCTCCCCACGGTCTACCGCAGCACTATTTTTCTTAGCTGGAGTTGAATAGCAGGTGAACCCTTCTTTAGTATCCAAAAGAATACTGCTTAATTCACTTAAAGGATGCTCTTGTAGGCAAATCACGTCATGTTTTGACACGAGCTAATCAAGAACTGAAGACTTTTGAACGAACCCGCCGTTAATGTTTAGAGTTAAGCACCTTATACTAACATTATGGTCAACCATGAGCACTTTGACCACGAGGGTTAGGCTGAATTGTAGCTGGACAATTATTGGGCATTTCACACTGTAACAAATGTGGCCTTGCAAGAGATAATACTTACTAGTAAAACACGTATTAGAACAGTCGGATACGTGACTGGCAGAACCACATCTACCACAGATAGCACTTGATTGGCAGTTCACTGATAGATGCCCTACCTCGTGACACTTAAAGCATCGACGGGGAAGGAAGACAAATTCCTGGACAGGCAGACGTTTATAACCAATGCGCACTGATTCTTTTAGGTAGAAGTCAAGGTCACTACGAGTCTAAGGGTAGGGGTGGCGGCACACTGGTTTATCTTTGTGCTTTTGGGGATAATTTGCCGAAAGCCGAAACAGTCTAAGGATTGGGACACTTGTTTAACAATGGCTTCAAAGACTAGTTCTTTCGTAGAAGCATTCATAAAAGGCTGAGCGGCTTTCATTGTCTCAACTATTTTACTAGCTGCTGATATGGAGCGCAAAAAAAAATCCGAGTCGTTATTAGGTTACTTCAGACTCGTAATATCATTTGAAGCTTCTTTGCATGTATTGTCAATAAACTGTTTACGATCATGAGGATCCTTGATATCTTGTGGACATTTTTTAAGCACTACAGCATGCGATGGGTTTACGCTTTGCGAATTGTAAGTGGCAGAGGTTGACGCATTTTTAACTTGTTTTGTATTCAAAAAGTTAACATTTAGGAGCCCGTGGGTTATGACGTCAATAAATCTATCTAGCTTACGGGAAATCTTTTTTACTTTTGTAGCCATTGTAGCAGAAACAGTATCGCCAACAGCTAGAGTTTTACAGGGATTGAAAATAGCGAAACGCGGTATATTTTACTTTTCTTTGAATATGAATATGAATATGATTTATTGGCTAAAATAGCACAAAAGCTAGCATAAGCACGTCAGAATTACCATAACAAAACAAATATTATGTGATAAACATAAAACAAAAAATTGAATCAATAATAAAACAGATATCAGGGGAATAAACATAAAACAAAAGTTATATCAATTGTTAAAATAGGAAACAAAATAGGGGACAAAAGAATTTTTGTACCTCATGGTCAACATTTGGGGATACAGGTCCAGTTGGGTATTTGGAGCTCTATGAGCATTGAGTCTTCTATTAGGAAGGGTTGGGGGATTTTCTTTAAAAGGAGGGAGAAAACGTCGATGATAGTCAGAATTAAGGCACTTGAGACCAAAGTTCATGGTAAGGATGTGAAGTCGTGATTCCAGTGTAATAAGTTCAAGTCTAGCCAAACCTTCATTGTATGTAGTATAGGCCGTCCCCAGAATAGTTTTAACTGTTCATTTCTGAATACTTTCAATTTTAGAACAATGGTCTTTGGTTAACCCAGAGTGCCAGACAGGGCAAGCATATTCGAGACAGGGTCTTATATAAGAACAATAAATTATTTTAAGGTTTTGAATTGATATGGAGAAACGTTTGAGAAGAGAGAAAGATTTAAGGAGAAAACAACCTGACTGAAATAAGTGGGAAATGTGGGAATTCCATTTAAGGTCGTTGTCCAACTGCACACCAAGCAGTTTAACAGTATTTAAATTTGGTATGCAAAGGTAATTATTGATAGGGGGTATATTTTTTTAAAAAGAAAATAACATGAAACTGCTTTTGGTTATGCTTAAGTTGAGTTTAACATTGTCAAGATCATTCTTTAAATTGTTAATTAGTGAATCGAGTGTAAAATTCAAAGTATTAGATGTTTGACAAAGGTTCAGTAATGTCAAATCATCTGCAAATTCAAAAGTTTTGTCAAAACTTGGTTAAACATTATTAAAAGCTAAATGCTAAAGGACCTAACTTAGTCCCTTGAGGTGCTCCAGAGGGAATCGAGGAAAAGCCTGATGAATCCCCGTTAGGGAGGACTACACATTGCTCGCGGCCCGACAAAAAGCTAGCTAACATACGTAAAACAGAATCTCTTACACCTAAAGCCCTTGCATTATCTATAACTGTCTGATGATCCAAGTTGTCGAAGGCTTTGCTAATGTCAGCAAAAAAAGCCTCAACGTAGGAACTATTTAACTCAAGATGTTTGAAAATATTGTCAAGTATATAAATTAAGCAATGCGTGGTGCTATGATTCGGCCTAAAGCCAAACTGATTTTGGTTGATTTTATCATGAATATCGTCAAAAAGGAAGTGGTAAATAAAACTTTCAAACATTTTAGAGAAAACGGAGGTTTTTTATATTGGTCTTAAGTCAGAGGGAACTTTTGGGGTCTTAGTTTTTGGTATGGGAGATATAATAGCTTATTTAAAAAACACTGGAAAAATACAATCTACAAAACATTGGTAAAAAATAACAGTTAGAGGTACACTTAAATACTGGGCACATTCCACAATCAATTTGGTAGGGATATCACCTGGGTATACTGACTTATTTGTATCAAGAGTTTCAAGTTTAAGTTGAGTCTGATGAATTTCAATCACAGGAATGTCACTCACTGCACTGTTGGCCGGCATATGCTGGAGTGGCGGGTGAGTTTTACAAATTGAAGCAAAATGATCATTTATGACATCCGCACCCACTGGGTCACCATTACTGTCCAGTGAGAAAAATTTTGAAGAGACCTTTCCCATGAGATCTTGGACACTTTTGTTGAATTTCCTAGGGTCCGAATACAATAACTTATTGAGCACATGCGCACCATGCTCCTTTCTTGTTTTACGGATTTCACTAACAACGATGTTTCTAAGCTTTCGAGTTTCTTGGAAAAATCCTTCCTTAAAGAGTTTATCTCGTTCATTTATTAGGTACAATTTTTTTTTATTTATCCACGGTTTGCAGTTAGATTTGCGAGTAATATTTTTCACTGGAAAGGTGTCGCAATATAACTGGAAAAGTTCCGCTGAAAACTTAGAAGCCATTTCATTACCACTGGTAAGACATAGTATATTGGCCCAAGATTTGGAACTAAGTTTTAATTTGAAATGGGCAACCTTCTCGTCAGTAATGTGTCTATAAGAGTAACTGATAAATTGCTTAGGGGGAAAGGAATATAAGGGGGTCCCAAAAATGCATAGATGGTCACTTGCCCCTAATGGAGGGGCCACTTTGGGGACACAGTAGTAATCTTCAATGTTGGTAAAAATTAAGTCTAGGGTTTTATCACCGCGTGTAGGCGACTTGACCACTTGATCAAGGCTGAGAGCAGAGCTAATCCACTTTTGGTCTAGCTCATTAAAATCACCACATAATGTAATTGCAGCATAAGGATATTTGCAGCGAATTCTGTCAGTATAAAGTTGCAGATATGCCGTCAGCTCCTTTTTAAATCCACTACGCGGAGGGTAATAAATAATACAAAAAATCATGCAAGATGCTTCCTTTGGGTGGTTTTCTGGTCTGCTCAAGAGCCATATAGATTTAGTTTTGTTTCTGTTAACTATTTTATGAAATGAAAGAATCCGATTTGTAAGGGTGGACCGACAAAAAAAAGCTACTCCTCCATCATGAGATAGAAGGATACCATCTTTATCTAACCTCGGCTTAAAATGGTAAACAAAATTTGGAATGGAATAAAAGTCTTCAAATGCAGACCATGTTTCGGTAAGGCAAGCAATATCTATCTGGTTTTTGTCAAGACTAATTTGAAGTTAATCCATTTTATTTACCAGTGACCTTACATTCGCTAGAAGGATTCTGGGAAATGTGTAGGAGGAGCAGCAATGTATCAAACTAGGGTTTCTTGATTTGTTATTGTAAACTTGTTGTAAGTTCTTGGGTTCATTTGATGTAGACTAATTTGAAGTACACATGTCAATAATGTTTTCGTTGTCTTTGAAATGACTGAAGACTCGGCCTTGCGCATTAATTTCTGATTAAAGAAGTCTCTTTGCTGATAAAATCAAACCATGCGTGAAGAATTTCACAGCCGAAATTGTAATGCAATCTATTTTCACACCCTCAGAAAGTGATCGCGAAAGAAAATTCAATACAACATTCAAAACGAGATTTTCGCTCATGCATGCTTTTCAGTAATTAAGCGTAATCCAAGAATCACAGTCCAAGAGCGGTCCAAGAATATACGTCAGAAAACAGCAGGAGAGTTGTAAAAGGAAGGTAATACGTGTGCACTGATACGATTTTTCACCAATATCGGCAGCGGAAAGGGGAGTTTTGGGGATCCTGGGACGGATAGGTGACCAAAGGAAATAAGGATTATCTTAGATTTTTTTTTGCTGTATTTTCTGTGATTTGCTTACGGTGATTCTGAAGCTCCTTAGCAAACTTCTTCTCAGTTGCAATACGGATGGAATTAACAAGACCGGACCGTAGTCGGTCGCATTTAATCCATAAATGTAGCCAAAACTTTACTGAATCATGTGATTGAGAGAGACCTTTATTTTTCTCCAACTTAGGAACAGTTCCTCGATGCCAACGCTTCAATGGAACAGCAAGAGATTCTGCATATTGAAGAACCTGGCACGTCTCCGCACAATAAATATCAAGGAGGATACATTTTTCCTCAGCGGGCAACAGTGAGTGCTTGATAAGCAGAACAAAGGGTACCTTTATCTTGGAAAGGATTATAGCAACACTATCCCAATAAAATTCAGTGTTGATTGATGCCCAATTACGTACATACGACGGATTTGGTGTTTTTGGGTGATAGGTAGGTATATGAGAAGTTTTATTTGGTGAAAAAGAAAACGATATGGGCAGGTGATCAGATTTTAAATAATTACAAAGAACCTTCGGCTGTGAGACATCTAAAAATAGAGGAGCGACAACATGGTTTATGTTGGATGTCGACGAGGAATTGTAAATATATGTGCAATTTTTATCTTTTGTCAACAACATTCAAATGATTATCAAATATTTCACCAACCAGAGAAGAACGGGCAGATGGAGCAGTTAGGTTACAGTTAAAATTTCCAACTATTAGATATGTAGAATTACTAGAAATAATACTCGAATTACTTTTACAAAGTTTTTCAGAGCCAAGAGCAAAAAGGTGCTCGGACATGTTATTATGGTAGTCAGTGGGAAAATAAATATTACACATAAACGCATGATCATCTTTAACAGCAAGAAAGTAATCACTGGATTCTACAAGCAGTGAAAGTAGAGCGGAATTCACGTAAGTCACAAGACATCCCGAAGGTCTACCGCCAGCACTATTTTGCTTAGCTGGAGTTGCATAGCAGGCGAACCCTTCTTTAGTATCCAAAAAGCTGATGCTTAACTAACTTCAAAGATGCTCTTGTGGGCAGATCACGTCATGTTTTTACACGAGCTCACCAAGAACTGACGACTTTTGAACGAACTCACCGTTCATGTTTAGAGTTAAGCACCTTATACTAACAGTATGGTCAACCATGAGCACTTTTACCACTGGGGTTAGGCTGAATTCTAGCTGGACAATTATTTGGGCATTTCACACTGTAACAAATATGTCCAGTGACCTTGCAAGACACAAATCTTCCTAGAAGTACACGCATTAGAATTTTCAGATATGTGACTAGCCAAACCACATCTACCACAGAGAGTACTTGATTGACAGTTCACTGCTAGGTGCCCTACCTCGTGGCACTTAGAGTATCGACGGGGAAGGAAGATACATTCCTGGACAGGCAGACTTTCATAACCAATGCGCACTGATTCTTTTAGGAAGAATTCGAGGTCGCTACGAGTCTTGACTTGCACTTTAAAGGTATGGATGGGGCCACACTGGTTTAGCTTCGTGCTTTAGAGGATAATTTGGCGAAGGCCGGAACAGTCTAAGGATTGAGGCACTTTTTTAACAATGGCTGCAAAGACTGGTTCTCTCATAGAAGCATTCATAAAAGGCTGAGAGGCTTTCGTACTCTCAACTATTTTACTAGCCGCTGATTTGGAGCGCACAACAATATTCGAGTCGTTATTCGATCACTTCAGTCCCGTAATATCAGTTGAAGCTTCTTTGCGTATATTGTCAATAAACTATTTAAGGTCATGAGGATCCCTGATATCATGTGGACAGTTTTTAAGCACTATACCACACGATGGCTGTATGCTTTGAGACTTGTAAGTAGCAGAGGTTGATGCATTGTTAACTTGTTCAGCATTCGAAAAGTTCACATTTGAGAGCGCGCGGGTTGTGACGTCAATAAATCTATCTAGATTACGGTAAATCTCTTTTAGTGGCTACTTTTGTAGCCACTGTAGCAGAAACAGCATAACCAACAGCTGCAATTTCACAGAGGTTAAAAACAACAAAAACGCGGTATATTTCACTTCTCTTTAGCAGCTGAGACGAGGAGCTTATACATGTCAATAACGTTTTTGTCGTCTTTGACATGACTGACGACTCGGCCTTGCGCATTAATCTCAGATTAAAGAAGTCTCTTTGCTGATAAAATCGCATAATGTGTGAAGAATTACACAGCCCAACTTACAATGCAATCTATTTTCACACCCTCAGACAGTGCGCACAAGAAAATTCAACACAGCATTCAAAACGAGTTTTTCGCTCATGCTTCCCTGTCAGTAATTAAGCATAATCCAAGAATCACAGTCCAGGGGCGGTCCAAGAATATACGTCAGAAAACAGCAGGAGAGTTGCAACCGGAAGGTAATACGTGAGTACTGAATGAATGCTGAAACCGATTTAACCCCAATAAACAAGGGAAGTGTCAGTCCCCGTTCAAACTGATCCCTGCAGTTTAAGTGAGACTATCCCGGGAGGTACAACGGCACTTGCCACGGGTTTATTGCCCCTCTTCTGCTTGTCAATTAGGGTTACATAAAAAAACAGCATGGCACACTATATATAAAAATGTTCAGAAATTAGGTCAGTACAAATATGTCAGGATTATTCGTCACTAATCCCTATTGCAAAAATTTTATTTTCTTCACTACAACTTACAGAATTATTTATTTCCATATTATATCCATATAATATCCATATAATATCCAATTTGGATGTTGACACTTTGAACTTATTCTCCAGTTAGACACAATCATTTCGGACTTAGAAAGTCATTTTTCCGTTGAAACGCTAGACAATTTTGAGCTCAGTATTTTCTTGCCAATAAACTGTGTGAAAACGAACAAACAACAATTCGCTAAAACGATTCACGACTTGTCAGAGTGATACTGGTCAGTAATGGGTTTCCCTCCCAATCAGTTTGTGAATTTGCCCTGGCAGGAGAAGTTGAAATATCGAAAACTTGGTGGCTTCGTCTGAGAAAAAACAAAAAATACACAGGTAGAACACCTAAAACAGTAGGGGAAACTTTGCAGAAACAGAACTGCGATACTGATATTTTTCCGAATCCTTCAGCACTCTTGCAGATTCTCATTACACTACCAATCAGTGTGGCATCTGTTGAACGAAGTTTTTCTACCTTGAAAAGATTGAAAACGTGGCTAAGAAATAAAATGAAGGAGGAAAGACTCGCCGGAATTGCCTTTCTCCAAGTTTAGGATTGAATTCCAATTTAGAATTGGAAGTTTTTGCAACGAGTCACCCCCCCCTTCCTAAAATCCTGGATCCGCTACTGGAAGGGTTTATGAAACTTTGTTCATGCATTTTATTTGAATTACACAGGCTGTTACACATAAAGGCTTAGTTTCTTAGGTATATTTATGGAAAAGCAGGGTATTTCTAAGGATCATTTTCCGAGTTATAATCTTAAGGGAAAGCAAGCAATGAATAGCTTACAAATTTCAAAAACAAAATACTTGACTGTTTTCCACTTTAAACCTGCTCTCAACAGACAATTATAACATTACAATACTCAAGTGTAACCGTAACTTTTCTAAAAAATCAATAATTCATAGCCGTGCTTGGCCAATATTTTTGTTGTGGGTTCTCTTATTGTAATTGTCGTTCAGAGGCTCATTTTAATCTTTTGCCTCTTTTTCAAGTTCGAAAAAACACAAAGTGCCTTTGCTATTCTATTTTTTGCGGCTTCAATCAATCCATCAAAATAGCAAACTGGTAAGTAAATTTTGGCTAACATGTTTTTTGTCGTTTTCGAGTATTATATTCTTTCTCTCATTTGCTCCAAGTTTAACGAAACTGGACTTCTTAAAAATATTTTTTTTTAATCTGGAGCAATTAAAATAAACGAAATTCTTTTATCACACATACATTCTTTTATTATGTGGTTCCCTGAAAATCGCAAAAACGTGAACCTGCTTGATATTATCACGCAAATTAACTAGATGAATTTTTATGTATTTTTTTTAATGCTAAAAAAAATTTGACAGAGCATAATTTCAGGTCAACTTAGATATTTTTCGGATGATTCGATAGAATTAGTGTGAGGGACAAACCATTTGTTCAAGGACTTCATATTGTGGTAGGGGGGGGGTGAACTTGCCTTATCCCCTTTCATTTTATATCTTGTCGTTCATAACTTTCAAAAAAGTCTTTACTCGTCACTGTTTGTATTTTCAGATATTTTAGGGAGGAGAAATTTAAAATCTCGTCCTCAACACCTCGCTCTTTACGCTAAAGTTTTGTATTGTTTTGAAAAATAGAGTTATGAGATAGAGTCAAACTGTAGCGTAAAGAACAAGGCGTTGATGAGGGGACAGCCGCTTTCATATACGGAATAATTTCTGTTTGTTTTAAATTTCAATATTGCTCCTTACTTTCAGTTAAAAAACTTGTTTTTTTTAATTTGATTTCTGAACATTTTGAATTAATGCAGGTTTTGATTTTGGCTAATCGTACATGAATAATTAAAACGAGATTTGTATATTAATTTTACTTTCTTTTTGGTTAAATAGCTTTCTCGAAAGTTCTTTAATTTTATTTATGAACGTTTTTATTAGTAAAAAATGTACGTTACTAACGAATTAACTTCCATAATGAACTTCTATATTCATATAGTTTTATTCCGCATATTAGGGGGCCCACCCCCTAGTTAATACCTCGCTCTTTACGCTAAAATTCGAATTTTATTCCAGTTCTTCAAAAATGAACCCTTAATCACAAAGGCCGTGAATTGGAATAAATAGATCTTATGAAAGTACTAACAATATTTAGCGTAAAGAGCGAGGTATTGACAAGGGAGAGAACCTAATCATATACGTAATAATTTCTGTTCATTTTAAGTATAAATGTTGCTCCTTACTTTTAGTGGAAAAACTTGTTTTTCTTTAAATTTAATTTCTGATAGTTTTTTAAATAATGCTGAGAAATCCGGCACCCCCTTCATAGGGATGTCCCTTACCCCATGAAAATATCCCCCACGTAACCCCGACCACCCACTACCAGCAAAAATCCCACCTGAAAACGTCTGTATGCTTCCCAATAACCAATACGATACGTAAACATTGAGCAAAGTTCATAACTTGCAGCCCTTCCCCCGGGGACTGTGGAGGATTAAGTCATACCCACAGACATAGTCAATACATTTTTTAACCATGCTGAACAAAATGGCTATCTCAAAGTTTTGATCACATGACTTTGGAGAAAAAAATAGCGTGGGAGGGGACCTAGTTGCCCTTAATTTTTTGGTCACATAAAAAGGGCACTGGAACTTTTAATCTCCGTTGGAATCAGCTCTCCTGCGATATTCTAGGACCACTGGTTCAATACGATCACCACTGGAAAAAAACAAACAAAAAAACACGCATCTGTGATCTTTCTTCTGGTAAAAAATACAAAATTCCACATTTTTGCAGACAGGAGCTTGATACCTCTTCAGTAGGGTTCTCTGATGGTGTGATTTTCATTAAGGTTAAATAGCTTTTAGTAGGCGTTTCCCCCTTCTTTCAAAAATCAGGCAAATTTTCTCAGGCGCGTTACTTTTGATGGGTATGACTAAACTTGATTAAGCTTATATTTTTGAAATAAGCATAAAAATCTGATTCTTTTGATGTATCTATTGGTATCAAAATTCTGTTTCTTAGAGTTTCGGTCACTATTGCACCGGGTCGCTCCTTACTACGGTTCGTGACCATGAACTGTTTGAAAAACTTCTTAAAACTGCTTGATAATAAGTGTACAATTTCTTACCGACGATTTTTGCTGTTTTTTTCCAATATCTTCTAGTAGGACAAATGAAAATTACGCTAACTTCTGGATGGAGCATCAATAAAGTCAATCCTTTCACATTGAGAACTTTCTTTTGGTCCCTTGACTCAGTGATTTAACTAGCTAGTTTTTTATTACGCTTTACCAAAGTTTCCGGTCCACCGTACTTCATTCATAAAATGTGACTTTCTTAAAAAACTTTCATTTCAAAACTATTCAGTTGGACTGCACCCAGTTTTTCACCTGGCTTCTTGTTGGATTAAATAAAAAAAAAACAAGGGTTTTTTAACTGAAAGTAAGGATCGACATTAAAACTTAAAACGAACAGAGATTATTCTGTATATGAAAGGGGCTGTCCCCTCCTCAACGCCTCGCTCTTTACGCTAAAGTATTTTTAATTGTTTTAAAAAATATAGTTGGGTGACAGTCAAACTGTCACACAAACAAACGGAATAATTTCTGTTCGTTTTAATGTCGCTCCTTACTTTCATGAAAAAAAAACTTGTTTTGTCTATTTCATTTCTGAACGTTTTTGAATTAATGCAGCTTTGATTACGGCTCACCGTACATTAATAATTAAAACAAAATTTGCACATTAATTTTACTTTTTTTGGCTAAATGGCTTTCTCAAAATTTTGTTCTGACGTAACTTAGGAATTAACTTACGTAAAGAGCTTCTACATTCGTATGTCTTTATTACGTATATTACAGAGTTTGCCCCCTATTCAATACCTCGCTCTTTATGCTAAAGTTTGAATCACAAACTCCTGAATCACAAAGGCCAGTTAATTAGAATAGATAGCTCTTTTGAAAGCACTAAAAAAACTTTATTGTAAAGGGCGAGGTATTGACTAGGAGGCGAACCCCCTAATATACGTAATAATTTCTGTTCCATTTAAGTTTTAATGTTGCTCCTTACTTTTAGTTGAAAAGACTTGTTTTTTTTATTTCATTTTTAATAGTTTTTTAAATAGTGCGGGGAAATCCGGTGCCCCCTTCATAGAAAAGTCCCTTCCCCCAATGAAAAATCCTCCATGAAAAGATCCATCCCCATAACCCTTCTCCGACCCCCACAACCACCAGAAAAAAACCCTCCTGAAATGTCTGTATACTTCTCATTAACCAATACTATATGTAATCTATGGGCAAAGTTCATAACTTGTAGCCCTTCCCCTCTGGAACTATGGGGGATTAAGTCATCCCCAAAGATCTTTTTATTAGGTTTTCAACTATGCTGAACAAAATGGCTATCTCAAAATTTTGATTGGGTGACGTTGGAAAGAAAAATTAGCGTGGAAGAGGGCCAAGTTATCCCCCCAATTTTTTGGTCACTTAAAAACGGGCACTAGAACTTTTAATTTCCATTCGGTTGAGCCCTCTCACGATATTCTAGGACCACTGGATCGATACCATCACCACTGGAAAAAAAGATAAATAAATATGCATCCCTCATCTTTCTTCTGGCAAAAATAAAAAAATTCACGCAGATATTTTTGCAGATAGGAGCTTGAAACTTCTATAGTTGGGTTCTCTGACACGCTGAATCTGATTGTATAAATTTCATTAAGTTCTATGATTTTTAGGGGTTGTTTTCCCCTTTTTTTCGAATATAAGGCAAATTTTGTCAGGCACGTAACTTTTGATGGGTAGGACTAAACTTAATGAAATTAATATATTTGAAATAAGAATAAAAATTTGATTCTATTGATGTATCTATTGATATAAAAATTCCGGTTTCTAAAGCTTTGAGCTGGGTTGCTCCTTACTTACAGTTTGTTACCACAAACTGTTTGATCACTCATAAGACTAATTAAGACAACATCTTCACCAACAGAAAAATCTATTTCTAAATTCCACGCCTCAATAGAGCTGACTTGTGACAATTGATAAATTGAGTGCTTGCCCCCTCCCCCGCCACAAAAATTTTTGGAAGTTTTAACTGAATCCTGAAAATTGTAAGACAACATAGGGTGGTCACTCCAACAATGCATACAAAATTTGTCAAGTTTCTAACAAAAACTAATATGTAATCTATAATATATGAAGCTTTTTCACTTCTAAGAATTCTTTTGTGCTTATTCAAAGATCTTGATGCAGAAAGGTTTTTTTTTTTATAGATAACACTTTCATATATGCATGCTGGAATTAGCACCTAAGTGACTTGGATCAAAATTTGTTTTATATGCAATCTAAAGAGTTTTTCACCTGCAGCCCTAATTGGATCTTATTTAAAGAGCCTTATTCAGAATTTTTTTTTTCATATATATTACACTAAAAGCATTTATCACTTGTATGTACTCGTTTTTGTGTAGTCAAAGTTGACAACTCAGCAAAAGTTTTCTTATATATTTTACACTGAAAGGGTTTTTCATCTGTTTGCACTCGTTTATGTTTAGTCAAATAATCCAGCCGAGCAAATGTATTGTTACATATATCACAGTGAAAAGGTTTTTCACCTGTATGCACTCGTTTGTGTCTAGTCAAGTCTGTCAACTGAGCAAAAGTTTTATTACATATATAACACTAGAAGAGTTTTTCACCTGTATGCACTCGTTTATGTTAGTAGAGATGCCATAATAACTCCTACGCGAACCACGTGGTTTATGGTTTTTGTCAGTGAGAATTTGAAAAACAGGAATTTTGTCACATTTATGGATGGTTTTATGGATTTTGTCAGTGAGAATGAAAAAAAAGGAAGTTTGTCACATTTATATCTGTTTTCATGGATGGTTATTTGTGTAGGTCGATTTATTTGATGGACTTATGGATTTTTTCAGTGAGAATGGAAAAACAGGAACTTTGTCACTTTCATGGACTATAGAGTCATTAGAGAGAACACGTGGTTAATGGGGTCAATGTTATTGTTGTTGTTTTGGGCATGCGATAGAGTCATTAGAGAGAACACGTGGTTAATGGGGTCAATGTTGTTGTTGTTGTTTTGGGCACGCGATAGAGTCATAAGGGGGAACACGTGGTTAATGGGGTCAATGTTATTGTTGTTGTTTTGGGCACGCGATAGAGTCATAGGGGAGAACACGTGGTTAATGGGGTCAATGTTGTTGTTGTTGTTTTGGGCACGCTCTCAGTGAATGCCAAGGTCAATCGATCTGTTGTTTCCGAGCCAACTTTCTTTTCTGGCCAGTCTAGAGTCAGTCTTGAATTTATCGAACGAAGACGATCAGTTTCGTTTTAGCTGTGAGAGAGTTGACACCGGAAACCAAAATGTTCTATATATGTCCATTGTGCATTTACACTCTTGGCAGTTTGACTCAATGTGAGAATTGTACAATTATTGATGACTATCGTGAAAAGTGTTAATTATGTAATCCTTGCAAATTAAACAGAGGCTATGCAGTACAAATTAAAGGGTGTAATTCATTTCTTGAAGAGGTGTTTGACTCTCTTCCTAGAGGGCACCTCTGCTCCAATTGTCACAACGATAAATGCGATCAGTGGGAGAATACTTACCCCGCTATGATTGGAAAGAATCCTAAACGTGATTTTAGTTTATTTCTACGAGATTGGTATCGTCGTGGATTTAAATTATTCTGGGAAGAGGAATCTGGTCTACGATTCAACTGTTGGGCTAACAAGACAATCTGGTTTCTACGTCATCGCTGTGACGACACTGCCTATTATGACTATAAACCAAGTGATTTTTATTTGGTGGTTACCGAATATGATTCACCATTTGAAAACACTGTATATGCTATTGCTTCAAATAGACCGATTGAAACTCATGAATTTCATAATATGAATGCAAAGAATATCATTGACTATTCGCAGAGATATGACAAGAGAGAAGTTACATGGTACTGCAGAAAAAGTGACCCTGACTTTGCAGTAAACAATGATCAATCTGCAGTGAATCCCTATAAGTTACCGTTATCAGTGGCTCACAACACTTGCCTATACATCGATGAAGAAATCTAAAAGTGAAGATTTAAAGACATTGTTGTATATATATATACATTTTATTAATACACAAATTCTCAAACATTTTTTAAGCTATTTGTTCGTGTGAAACCGAAAGCAATATAAAAAACGCACGCAAGTATATTCTCCAATAGAAAGTTATTCAGACAGAAGTTACAGATCAAACTATGGAGGAAATTCTGGTGGTAGTAACCGCGGTATCTGACCACCCAATAAAGTAGTGCGTGGAAGCCACAGCTTTGAGTCGTTAGATCCTGCACCCTCTTTCGATTTTGAATAATAGTTTTCCCACTGCTTTCAATATAGTTGCTGATGTGAGGCGTGTAGAATGTATAGGGTAGGCCAAGAGGATCAAAAAATTCGATATTCTTCACTGTTTGAAAGATGCACAGCCAATGACCCGTCAGCACAGTCGACGAAATGCTATTAACAATAATTAAGGTATTGTTCGCGCTTTGAATTTTTCCTAGATAGTCTGAGGGTAGACAATAGGATTTGTACTGGGACATGTAGGGGTCCATATTAAATGAACTGATTATTTGACGGGGGTTCATGGCGCCAAGTCTAGTAGAGCACTACCTTCGGGAGTGATTTCCCAATAGGTTTCAAATTGATTTAGTGAGATTAGTGCAATACTCTCAGACAATGGCTTGCCAAGTGTAAACCCTAAGCGCACAGTCCCTATGCGTACTATACTCATATCCTGCGTGCCAGAAAAAACCAATACAATGATACCATGTGTTTTAGGAAACATATCTTCGGTTATTCCATTTTCAAATCGTTGCGAATCATGATCTAGGGTTTGCATGGTCAACTCATAAAATGTTCTATATGATTCATCAAAAGGTAGATTGTAGAGTGGGATACCGTTTACTTTGCACACAAGAGATGAAAGTCCAAACATCTCGAATTTATGGGGGCATTCAGTCCATGATCCTATTGCACTAGCGCTTTTTACAAAGGCCAAAGCAAGTTCCATCAAAATTTCGCAATTGATAAGGGATGAACCGGTGAAGGTGCTTGATCCCATGGCACTATTTTTTTGATTGGTGGCTTCATGAGCACAAAGTGGTTTAATATTTTTCCAATTTGCTTTTAGCTTTTCCACGGCCAAATAAACTGAACTCATGACCCGCTGTCTGCGTACATGGAGTATTACTGAGGTGAGGGAGAGACTTACATCGGGATTGGCAGCAAGTTCCTTTCTCAATATGAAATTGGATGGTGCAAGCGTTAATTTTATATCCTCTTTAACATTGGGCGGCAGCCATTGGGGTATATTAAATATTTCATGATATATTTTTCCAACTAGATGTAATTCAGTAGTTGTAGCATTTTTAAGTGCATCTGTACTATCAGTATTAGTAATATATTCATATCCATTGGAGGCGCCTCTCAATTCTTTGTATGACTTGGGTGTCATCAACATGAATTGCATATAGCTTGCATAGTTTGAGAGATTGTTGCCTGTGCTCACCAGCGTACCATTGATGTAGACGCTAATTTGACGAAATAAATTATGTAATATACAATTTTCATAGGATATTCCATCGGCTCCAACTGGCATTCATTATCGGATTTCCGGACTTTCATTTGTAAATCTATAAATGTGGACGATAAATCCATAAAGTAGTCTTCATTGGAATAAATTTGAAAGTGGATATTATCGGAGAGGGGTTGTAGTGGATAGAATTGTTCATAGTATCCATGCTTCACACTCACATCAACAATTTCGGCATTGAATAGATTCAATGAGGCGGTGATTGAAGGTTGAGAATCCTTATGTGGTAGGTAGGACATCTTAAGAGAAGAAATAAAGTTTCGATCTAACAATTTTCTTCCTGGGACTTCGGGTTATACTATGTGTCGGCTTTTTCCTTCCTTTCTTTGACAAAAGGGATGTATTTCGTTTCTGAGCTGAGTAGAGACTGACGAGTGATGCATTGTTTCTCGACCTTTTTAAGCCTTTACTATTCTGTTTTAATCTCTCGCCAAGGGTTCGCGTACTGGACCTAAGATTTTCCGTAGCACTTTTTTTAAAATCCTTGCCAGCGCCCCAATCGTATAGTGTAGAGGATGCAAAATCTATCGCAGCCGTTACAAGATATTTTCTAGCCAGCGGTAGTGAAGAGCGAAAGAGCTTAGCAAACCAGCTGCCAAGACCGTAGCCAGAAATCGACGAGTGTCCTTTGTAGTAGTCCCTTCCATTGCCATGTTGTCTCGGGCCAGGAGTATTAACATATCAGTCAATATCAGGACAAGTGAATATCACTTTTTTATTAGACATCTTGCTGTTGAACGATGGGTCGAAAATGACATGTAATCACAGCCAAACCTTTTGAAATTGCTATTGGATCCACCAATTCAGTTCTTAGTGTTAACTGACAGAGTTCCAAATAGGAAGTGTTTACTGGAATATACTGAAGATACTTTATATTGTAGTGATGAATATGTTCTTGATTTGTTTTTCGTTAAAGAGCTCGTAGGAGGGGGATATTTGAATTACCAACCCGATATGTTTCCACAAATTAAGTGTAGAGAAATATACAAGTGTCTGTAGAGAAGGCAGGCGGGTAGTCAGCGAAAATGAAATTAGTGTTTCCAGCACTTCTACCGTTGATTATATTGAGTTTAAAGCCGAGAACATCCTTTTGGTTATTGTTGAGAATAACCTTTTCATTAGCAATAGGTGAACTAATATAGATCTTGCCCTCTTCCTTTTAATAGTTGAAGTGAAAAGCTCCTTTTTTACGGGCGAAAATTTTTTTATTAATATTACGACATAAATCATTCATACAGTTGACTTCCTCGTAGGGCAATTCAATATGTGGATTATGCATCCAATTTATTTTTTGAATTTGTTCTTGATCACTTGGTGGAGGCGGCCAATCATAGGGTCTGATTTTTATTTCATATTTACGATCCTTTCTCAGGATGTCATAAGTATTTTCGAGAATACAGTCGACAAGAGCCACTTCATACTTTCCGTCAAATTTGATGGTGGGGGAGAGTTTTGTCCAAAAATCACTTGTTCTATTCAAGTCATTGTAGAGAGGATCAGAAACATTGGACATGAAAGTCCCATAGAAATCATTGGGCATTGTCAATATCTTCAGCACTGACCCAAGAATCAAAATCCGAGTTGTATCCTAGCCAGCGAACAAGTAACTGTTTCTTGCCCCTACGAGTACGACTCTCTAACATCTTTTCAGTTTGATAAATTTCACTAGTGTTTCTAACTTTTTGCAATTCATATTCATAAAAACCGCCGAGAATCTCATCATCTTTGGTGTCTCGCAGTCGATAAGTTATGGGTATGGTGTCCAGGATTTTGGACGCTTTAAAAAGTTCGGTGCTCCATAAATAATTCCCCTTTTCAAAAATATTAGTAGTTCTATTAATTCGAACAGTATCACCAACATCGAATTTCTTCTTCTTTTTCTTCTTATTGTCATTTGAGTATTGCTTTAGAAAAGTATCAAATGTATTCTCACTGTAGTGAACATCCCGAGATGTAGAGTTGGATAGAGATCGATGGGGTCGATGGTTGTATTTCTGCATGATTTTATCTAAATCGTGAATAAAAGCAGATGTATTTTTCAGTGTACAATATCTTGAAATTAATAGACGAATCGTTCCTAATAATCGTTCAGCCAATTCAGCCTTTATCGTACTGTGACTATGATAGAGTGTTGTATTATATTTCAAAAGAAACTTTTGCACATGAGGGTTAACAAATTCACTACCACGATCCGATTGAATTTTTCTATACGAATCCTGTTCAAGAATACTTTCAATGGCCCGAGCAACTTCAACACCTCTCTTTGGTCGCAGCGGAATGGCATAGGCATAGCGACTAAAGACACTGATTGCCACCAGAATATATTTGTAGGGTGCATTGTGAGGCCGTTGAACTGCGTCTAAAGTTAAAAGATCCATTTGCATTATATGCAGAGGGAAAAAGGCTTTAGTTTGTCGATATTGTTACTGCGAAGCCTGTGATTTCGATTCAGTGTGTAACTTGGTTCATTCTCTAGATACTCTTTTTCTTTTACCAATGTGGTGGTGCAGGAGACTTTGGAAAGCGTTTTGGGGGATCTTAAACTCCAAGCCTCGCCATCATTTTTATAAACGCTATTCAGAACTTAATCCATTTTGAACGTAAACATGTAGTGTAATGTCCACTCCCCATTTGCACACTGGTGGGCGAATCAATTCGTCTTTTGTTTTGACTAGCAGCCACAGGGGTTGTAAAATCAGTAGTGCTAGTATTTTCAAATTTTGAATCGTCTTCCTTTTTAAATGGTGTTGTTGGAGGACTATATTCTCTTAGTTTCTTAAGAAGTTGGTTATTGCCAATAAGACTTATTGGAAAGTTTGATACACTTAGAAAGGTGTATAGATTATCGTCAAAGGATAAGAGTCCTTTACGATTCGTCACCATATCACAAATTAAATCAACAAGATTATAACTTTTTCCCTGAATTATAATTCGTTTCCCTGTGCTGTCGACTTGAACTTGATCGCCAGTTTCCAACACGAGATAAGATAATACTCTTTTACTATGTTCTCGATAAGACAGTGGCAATAGGATTCCAATTTTCGATACAATCGAAATTCAATTCCTTCTCCTTTGATTTTGCAGAATCTTGAAGAGATGTTTCTTGTTTAGAGGGATCGGCGGCGGGTCTCTCACGATAAGGTCTATGTTTGTCCATACGTCGCAATGCATCTTGAAGTAAAAGCAGTTTTTTATCATCGGCAGTATTCTCATCATTAATGAATTTGCTTAGATTGCCTTCAAAATGTTCTACGGGTGAGAGGACAAGTTCATAAGGTGTCAATTTATAGGGTTTTGCCATCTAGAGAAAACTGTTTACAAGTCCTGTGATTATCGGCAGTAAAATTGTGAAAAAGATACCGCCTGCTTGAAGGAGCCGTTTTCTTTTAAATTTTTTTACCATTTTTTTACAAGCCAATGCACGTACAGTGGAACGATGTTTCTTTGTCTGTTTTCTAACACCTTCTGGCAGTTGAACATTGCCCTCAGTTAAATTTAAACAAAGTTCAGATATTAGATTAATGAAATCATTGTCGACACCATGTTTAAGTATAGCCTTCCTAAGCAAGGGTTTAGCTTAATTATTGCATCATTGTGTTTTAATTTTGACGGAAGAATAGTTCCGTTGACCGCGTTTGTAAACCGGAAAGGGTGTCAGCTAATAATAGGTCTCGTGCTGGAGATTGTGTCAAAACATAGTGGCTTAATGTCTATGAATTGACAGAAGTCGGCAGACACTTTAGCTGGAAATATAGAAGGAAGGAATTTGACGAAAAATTATTTCTTTTGCGAGAATTTTGGGTTTGTAAGACAATGGGAGGGGGGTTGAGGGTAAAAAGAATATATTTACGTTTTGCGTTGAGTATAAAGATTGTATGATTTGTGGGGGGGGGGGTACTTACTTAAATATACTAGAGGGTGATCAAGGAAAATTCGTTTGAAAATAAAAAATGTACTTACATTGCTAATTGCGGCTGCCAAGGCCTCAAGCTCATCAATTATGTCAATTGTTCTATCCATTGTGTCACAATACTTTCTGATAATTGAATCACATTGCATGCCCGTTATATGCGAAATCTCAAGGTCAAATTGTTATGTAAACAAAGTCCTCTGATTGGCTGAGAAGGAAACACGTGATCTAACTGTTACCTTGGAAACTCATAACATTGGGCTTGAACAACAATAACAAATACTGTTTCCCGGAAACTCATAACATCTGCATCGAACAACAACAAGAAGGGAGTGACAAAGTTCCTGTTTTTCCATTCTCACTGACAAAGACCATAAAAACATCAAATAAATTGACCAACACACATAACCATCCATGAAAACAGACATAAATGTGACAAAGTTCCTGTTTTTTCATTCTCACTGACAAAATCCATAAAACCATCCATAAATGTGACAAAATTCCTGTTTTTCAAATTCTCACTGACAAAAACCATAAACCACGTGGTTCGCGTAGGAGTTATTATGGCATCTCTACTTATGTTTAGTGAGACTTCCCAAATTAGCAAATGTTTTCTTACATATATCACACTGAAAGGGTTTTTCCCCTGTATGCACTCGTTTATGACTGATCAAATGTTCTGACTCAGAAAAAGTTTTCGCACATATATCACACTGAAAAGGTTTTTCCCCTGTATGTGTTCTTTGATGCCTTTTCAAATTCCCCAATAAAGAAAAGGTTTTGTCACATATATTACATTCAAATGATTTCACACTTTTATAGGTTCTTTGATGCATTTGCAGTTTGCGTTTAGTGGGAAATCTCTTATTTGCATATGCTGCACTCATGGTATTTTCTAAGCTTCTTGTTGGGCGAACAGCGATTCAAAAGATTTCCCTTATCGTTGTGGCCTGTTACTCTAGAATTCAACTCAAGTGAATTTAAACTAACGGCTCTGGACAATTTTTGCGAAATAACTTGAAAGGTACCACCCTGTAATACTCTTTCAGACTCGTTTTCTAAAAAATGACCCAGTAAAATCAAATGCTCTTTCATGATATAGATATTGTCTTGTAAATAAATTGGGCATCTTCTTGTTTCTCCAATTTGATGCTCAATAAAATGAGCCACAAAGCTTCTATAATCACTAACTACAGCAGGACAGATATCACATTCTGTCGGTGAAAGTTCTTCACAGCCAATGTCTAAATGAAGTTCTAGTATCAGAGATGAATTTTCTGTCTTTCCGCAGAAGTTGTAGCGCCAGAGATTCGGTTAAATTTCACCACCAATGCCACAAATAGTTGAATTCATTACTTCTAAAATCAGGGGATAAAATTAAATAAAAGTCAATATAACAGCTAAGAGTATTACGTAAATATATTATATTGAAAAAAATTCAATGATTGGAATTTATGATTTGAATAGCTGTTTCATTTCATAGAAATAATAAACAATAATATTTAAAATTCGACCCGGAGAAAAATACAAGAGTTAAAACACTTTAAAGATATTGCAATCATAAGGAGTTAAACAAAATAGTACATACTAATATACATTTTACAGCGCATATAAGTTTAACTTAACGGTGTAGAAACCTAACTTAATAGGCTAAACTCAACACTTAAAGTCTAAAAAAATATTATGCGCTTAGATACATTTGATAGCCGATTACCGATTTTTGTTTCTTACTCCCCTCATAGAAGAGAGAACTCTTTCTTTATCCCTTTATCTCTTAGAATTTAATTGACCTCAATTTAAGTTTTAGTTTCTTTCTATTCTTTATCTGTTTGTTCTATTTATACTACTAAATCTTTACACAACAGCAGAGGATTATTTCGGGGGTGGTGGGGGGTGGGGTTGCGAGCACCTCAGAAGATAGACCGGGGGAACTAAAAGACAAAAAGGCGAAATAATAAACAAAGAAAACTTCCAAGAAAGAGAACAACATTTTTGTTTAATTTAAATTTAACGCTTAAGTAGCTCAGTGCTAGTAAAAGAGGCAAATAAAAGCTTTTCTACGAGCTAAAACCTCACCGTAATTAGTATTGTGGTTAGTCTTAATTAACAGATAACGATAATAAGGATCCTTTATTTTCGGGCATTATCGTTAATAAGAAATATATTACTAACAAATACAACAAGTTCATTTACAACAACCTTTTTTATTTCTTACTTTACTAGGTTTCAGCTATCCCTGCAACCATGATTTATTTGAAATTTGAACAGATTCACGTTTACAAGGATAATCTGTTCCCGTCTTCTTGCAAGGAAAGGAGAGACAAGAAGGAGTCAAATAATGAAGAAAGAATAATAAGGAAAAGAGAGTAAATAAAAATGATAAGAAAAGACGGGTATGACTATAGATCCTTTAAGCAATCTTGTTCATGAATTAAGAGATGTTGTGATTTATTCTCCGGCATTTGCTCTCCGTTATTTATGCTCTTTCATTTGCTACTTTGCTACCAGGGATAAATTCAGAGCCTAAATTATACTATAGGACGGTGTTTCCAAGCTCTTGTCTCTACTCCTTCCTTATTTTTAAGGATTTGACAGTACTTTGGAAGACTGGTCTGCTATACTTGTCTTAATCACTGAAAAATTGATATTTTCCTTAATTTTGTTTTGAGTCAGCTTTTCTTCTAGGTTTAGATAACACAACTCAGATGACTTTAGTAGGATTATAAGCCACATTGGGATTCTTTTTTCTAATTTAAGACAGTTTTTTATACCCAATGTTTTAACCCATTATTTAGTTCAAAAATTATGGCAAGAAATTATTATTTTCAGGGGTCCTAAAAGGACTCAAAATAAAATTTGCAAAGAAAGCAGTTCTTATATTCAGGAAAAGCCTAAAAAATGGTATCAAGTGGTATAATCACTTTAATCGTAGGTCTATTATATAAACTGCTCTATTTATACTGGTTGTTAAACTGATTTATAACATTAAAAATTAGGATTTTGCCTTTTTATGAGGCTCAAAAAAATTTCATTGGGACTTGTGTGGGCTGTAGATCTAATTCTGAACTTTTCGTTGTTATAACACAAATTTTGTGCAACTTTATCAAAGTTTGATGCCCTAATGTTCCTAGGACGTCGAGAGAGGGCTCATTTGAACAATAATTAAAAGTTCTATTGCCCTTTCTAAGTGACCAAAAAGATTGGCGGGCAACTAGTCAGCATCACAAATCCCATTTGCTCCAAAATACTTTCATAGAAATCTTTAGATAACCATTTTGTTCAGCAAGGCTGAATTGTTCCAAAATTATGCCTTTGAAGATAACACAACCCTCCGAAGCCCCTGGGTATAGTTCTTTAAATTAAAAAATTTGTCCATTGTTTATGGGCAGTATTTGTTATTGGGAAGTATACACATTTTTCGGGAAGAGATTTATGCTTCCAATAGTTTATTTGTAGATTTTATTCCTGGAGAGGGAAATTTCCAGGAGAAATTTTACACTAAGGGGATTTGACATTTGAAAATCTATTTATTTGTTTTACTTTCTCTTTCCTAGCCTTATTTTGCACGTGGAGATGTTCCGGGGGAATTGTCCATGGGAAATTTTTGGCGTGATTTGATTTCCTTGAAAAAAGTTCCATGGAAAGGAGGATCTCTGAAGTGATCGGAAAGATGATTAGAGCTTAAAGTCTGTTTTCAAATGAAAATATGCTGAGGATAATTTAAAAGACAATAAACACCGACCACACTTTTAAAGTATCTGCCTCTCCTTCCTCCCTCTATATCCTCCCCTCCAAAAAAAAGTCTGTAAACTTTTTACAAGCAAATATTTGTAAACAACTGACAAGGCCCAGCCAGTAGCCATATTACCATGTTTACAATGGACGTTCAGATGCTTGGACTTCAAGTCCAAGCCCGAAATGCTTGGACTTTTCAACAATGCTGAATAGAGTTGTTTTGTTACTTAAAAAGCGCACTAGAACTTTTAATTTCCGTTTGAGTGACTCCTCTCTGGATATTTTAGGACCATTGGTTCGATAAGATTAACTCATGGGAGCAAAATAAGCACGCCTCCAAGATCTTCATTTTGACAAAAAAAAAGAAAAAAAAGGCTGCTAAATTGGAATAACAATCGTTTGCAATGCATTAAAATGCTTTAGTCTAACGATTGAGGGGCAGACGGATGGGTAGCCTCTCTTATATGTGGAATATTTCTTTTTAATTTAAAGTTTTAATGCTGGTCCTAACTTTCATTTGAAAAAAAATGGGTTCTAAAATTTAATTTCCGTAGTTTTGCAAAAAAGGCCTGAAAATATCCCCATCCCTCTTTGTGGAACATTACCCCTTGAAAATAAAACTTTTCCCATAATATACTTATAAGATATTCTAAAACTGAGCACATGATTTTTAAGCAGCTTTAGCAGCTAAAATAGTTTTGCCAATGCCTTACTCGGACAGGATTAAATCTACGGTGCTTGGAAGAGAAAAATTACTATATTTCTTAGAACGGTAAAAAATTTCTTTGAAATTTGTATTCTATCCCAGGCTAATCAGCAAGTAGAGTGCTAACTTATACTTCTGTAGATGCCCTAGGAAAACATTTCTATGGATGCTCTACACCTTTTCAAAGAGAGTGAGTATCCTCTCACATGGCCTTAAACTTCTATGGATGCCCTAGGAAAACATTTCTATGGAAGCTATACACCTTTTCAAAGAGAGTGAGTATCCTCTCACATGTCCTTAAACTTCTATGGATGCCCTAGGAAAACATTTCTATGGAAGCTATACACCTTTTCAAAGAGAGTGAGTATCCTCTCACATGGCCTTACACTTCTATGGATGCCCTAGGAACACATTTCTATGGATGCTCTGCACTTTTTCAAAGAGAGTGAGCATAGTACCTCGCCATGCTATTTGCGTACGCCCCTAGGAATTAAGCTGGCAAGTTATAGTTTGGTCAAACATGTTTTGAGAGTATGGTCGTAATTATATAACTTAAGCAGACTGGTTTTTTTTTGTTATTAATAAAAATTGCACATGGTTGTATTATTTGACGTTTTTTTTTGGCAATTGGCATTTTTGTCTTATAACAGGTACCATTCGTTGCAGTTATAGCTCTAGAAAAAAAGAAAGGGTTTAGCATTTGCAAATTTGATCCTATTAAGGTGGAAAAAAAGGTTTTAGCATTTACGAATACTCCAGAGCCGACTTGCTAGCGAAAAACCCGTGTGATTGACTTGAAATAAAATTTTTTAACAAGAAATGGCTGAAAAGTGTTTTGGGGGGGATGGGATGATTGTGTACTGTATAATACACAAGTGATGTTTGGACAGTGTTGTCAATTTAAAATAGTTTAACGTTATACTATACGAAGAAGTTGATACTAAGAGGGGTGTAGATGACAAGAAAAGAATTGAAATATCGGATAGCTTTACTTCTTTTATGGGTTCCGCATAATACATAAGTGGTGGGTGATGGCAGAAGGATCTCTTAGAGTACTTATAGTGCTGTACTGTGGGCCGACTTGCTAGCAAAAAACCAGTGTGATTGACTTGAAATAAAAAATTTTAACAAGAAATGGTTGAAAAGTGTTTTGGGGGAGATGCGATGATTGTGAACTGTATAATACACAAGTGATGTTTGGACAGTGTTGTCAATTTAAAATAGTTTAACGTTATACTATACGAAGAAGTTGATACTAAGAGGGGTGTAGATGACAAGAAAAGAATTGTAATAACGAATAGCTTTACTTCCTCGATGGGTTCCGTATAATACATAAGTGGTGGGGTGATGGCAGAAGGATCTCTTAGGGTACTTATAGTGCTGTACTGTGGGCCGACTTGCTAGCAAAAAACCCGTGTGATTGACTTGAAATAAAAATTTTTAACAAGAAATGGCTGAAAAGTGTTTTGGGGGAGATGGGATGATTGTGTACTATATAATACACAAGTGATGTTTGGACAGTGTTGTCAATTTAAAATAGTTTAACGTTATACTATACGAAGAAGTTGATACTAAGAAGGGTGTAGATGACAAGAAAAGAATTGTAATATCGGATAGCTTTACTTCTTCGATGGGTTCCGTATAATACATAAGTGGTGGGGTGATGGCAGAAGAATCTCTTAGAGTACTTATAGTGCTGTACTGTGGGCCGACTTGCTAGCGAAAAACCCGTGTGATTGACTTGAAATAAAAAAATTTAACAAGAAATGGTTGAAAAGTGTTTTGGGGGAGATGGGATTATTTTGTACTGTATAATACACAAGTGATGTTTGGACAGTGTTGTCAATTTAAAATAGTTTAACATTATACTATACGAAGAAGTTGATACTAAGAGGGGTGTAGATGACAAGAAAAGAATTTTAATAGCGGATAGCTTTACTTCTTCGATGGGTTCCGTATAATACATAAGTGGTGGGGTGATGGCAGAAGGATCTCTTAGAGTACCTATAGTGTTGTATTGTGGGCCGACTTGCTAGCGAAAAACCCGTGTGATTGACTTGAAATAAAAATTTTTAACAAGAAATAGCTGAAAAGTATTTTGGAGGATATGGGTTGTTTGTATACAATATAATACACATGTGATGTTTGGACAGTGTTATAAATTGAAAATAATTTTACATTATACCATAGAAAGAATTTGATACTAAGAGCGGTGTAAATGATACGAAAGTAATTGTAATAATGGATGACTTTACTTCTTCGATATGTTTCGTATAATAAATAAGTGGTGGGGTGATGGCAGAAGGATCTCTTAGAGTACTTATAGTGTTGTACTGTGGGCCGACTTGCTAGCGAAAAACCCGTGTGATTGAGTTGAAATAAAATTTTTAGTCTCTTTAGGCTGTTTGAGTTTTTTTTTGGTCTGTGTTTGTCTCTTTGGGTTGTGTGTGTCTCTTTGGGCTGTGCGTCTCTTTGGGGTGTTTGAGTCTTTTTGATCTGTTTATATCTCTTTGGGCTGTTTGAGTCTTTTTGGTCTGTTTTTGTCTCCTTGGGGTGTTTGTGTCTCTTTGAGCTGTTTGTGTTTCTTTGGGCTATGTGTGTCTCTTTGGGCTGTTTGAGTCATTTTGTCTGCTTGTTTTTTAATTTAAGGGGGCAGCTCACTTCATATACGGGATAATTTCCATTCGTCTTAGTTTTTAACGATGCTCCTTAATTCTAGTTGAAAATGCTTATTTTTTAATTTAATTGGGATGAAAAGTCAAAGTCTAACATAAAGAACAAGGTATTTCGGAGGGGGCAGCTCACTTCATATACGGGATAATTTCCATTCGTCTTAGTTTTGAACGATGCTCCTTATTTCTAGTTGAAAATGCTTATTTTTTAAATTAATTGGGATGAAAAGTAAAAGTCTAACAAAAAGAACAAGGTATTTCGGAGGGGGGCAGCTCACTTCATATACGGGATAATTTCCATTCGTCTTAGTTTTTAACGATGCTCCTTATTTCTAGTTGAAAATGCTTATTTTTTAATTTAATTGGGATGAAAAGTCAAAGTCTAACATAAAGAAAAAGGTATTTCGGAGGGGGTAGCTCAATTCATATACGGGATAATTTCCATTCGTCTTAGTTTTTAACTATACTCCTTATTTCTAGTTGAACATGCTTATTTTTTAATTTAATTGGGATGAAAAGTCAAAGTATAACATAAAGAACAAGGTATTTCGGAGGGGGTAGCTCACTTCATATACGGGATATTTCCCATTCTTCTTAGTTTTTAACGATGCTGCTTATTTCTAGTTGAAAATGCTTATTTTGCAATTTAATTGGGATGAAAAGTCAAAGTCTAACATAAAGAACAAGGCATTTAAAATTTCAGATTTGAACCAGAGAATTGTATTTTCCATAATTTTCTTACAAAAAAACTAGAGTTTACGGCCAAAAACCCTTATTAGCTCAGATTTAATAGAAATAGTTTTATTTTTCGATCCAAAAATAGACTAAAGTTTCAGATTTGAACCAGAGAATTATATTTTCCATAATTTTCTTGTATTTTCCAAAATTTTCTTACAAAAAACTAGAGTTTACGGCCAAAAACCCTTATTAGCTCAGATATTGTAGAAATAGTTTTATTTTTTGATCCGAAAATAGACTAAAGTTTCAGATTTGAACCAGAGAATTGTATTTTCCATAATTTTCTTACACAAAACTAGAGTTTATGGCCAAAAACCCTTATTAGCTCAGATTTTATAGAAATAGTTTTATTTTTCGATCCGAAAATAGACTAAAGTTTAAGATTTGAACAATCGAATTGTATTTTCCATAATTTTCTTACAAAAACTAGAGTTTACGACCAAAAACCCTTATTAGCTCAGATTTTATTGAAATAGTTTTATTTTTCTTTCCGAAAATATACTGAACTTTCGGATTTGAACCACAGAATTATATTTTCCATAATTTTCTTACAAGAAACTAGAGTTTACGGCCAAAAACTCTTAGTAGCTCAGATTTTATAGAAATAGTTTTATTTTTCAATCCGAAAATAGACTAAAGTTTCAGATTTGAACCAGAGAATTGTATTTTCCATATTTTTCTTACATCTTTGGAAATCATTAACGATAACAAACATGTTTTCGACCAGATGGGCTTTTGAAGGACATTCAGCATGACGTGCGCTATTTTTTTTATCATGAACCCATTAGAGACCAATTTGATCAACTTGGAGAAAGTTCAAATAGAATCGTTACTGATATTGATATTAGTGCGTAAACTACAAACTGACAAAAAATATCCAGAACTTTTTTTTCTTATAGCTATGACTTTGAAGACATTTCTTCATCTTAATTGGCTTTAGAAATATCATGCAAAATAAACTAGCCAAACCATCGTTGCTTTGTCGAATTTTGAGCAAACAAAAGGATTGTAACACCTTATTGGCTCGTTTGTATGCAATTTCAAGCTAGTGAAAAGAACGAAACGTCTTTGAGTCACATTTATAAAAAAAAAAAATAAATTCGATGTTTCTCTATGATTCAATCCCAACGTCCCCCTGCTCTGAGTGTTGAAAATGATTTCACAACATTATTTTAGTTTTTTTTTCTTGCCCCAAACTATTTTTTTTATCATGAACCCTTTTGAGATCAATTTGATCAACTTGGAGAAAGTTCAAATAGAATCGTTACTGTTATTGATATAAGTGCATAAACTACTAACTGACGAAAATATACAGTACTTTTTTCTTATAGCCTTGACTTTGAAGACATTTCTTCATCTTAATTTGGTTTAGAAATATCATGCAAAATAAACTAGTCAAACCGTCGTTGCTTTGTCGAATTTTGAGTAAAAAAAAGGATTGTAACATCTGATTGGCTCGTTAAATAATTTCAAAGTATAAAGTCACATGATAGTTATGCTATTGTATAAAATAATTTCAAAATACCAAGTCACATGATAGTTAAGATATTGTAGAAAATAATTTCATAATACCAAGTCACATAATAGTTACGCTATTATAGAAAATAATTTCAAAATACCAAGTCACGTTATAGTAACGCTATTATAAAAAATAATTTCAAAGTACCAAGTCACATGATAGTTACGCTATTGTAGAAAATAATTTCAAAGTGCCAAGTCACATTATATTTACGCTATTGTAGAAAATAATTTCAAAGTAAAAAGTCACATCATAGTCACTCTTTTGTAGAATATAATTTCAAACTAACTTCAAAATTGATAGTCTCTACAATTTTGAATATAGTTTAAAATTACGAATTCATATGATTTTTACACTATTGCAAAAAATAGTTTCAGAGTACACTGTCACACGATATTAAGGATATTGTAGAAAATAATTTCAAAGTACCATGTCACATAATAGTTACTCTATTGTAGAAAATAATTTCAAAGTACCAAGTCACATGATAGTTACGCGATTATAGAAAATAATTTCAAAGTACCAAGTCACATGATAGTTACGCTTTTATAGAAAATAATTTCAAAGGACCATGTCACATGATAGTTACGCTATTGTAGAAAATAATTTCAAAATACCAAGTCACATGATAGTTACGCGATTGTTGAAAATAATTTCAAAGCACCAAGTCACATGATAGTTACGCTATTATAGAAAATAATTTCAATCTACAAAGTCATATGATAGTTACGCTATTGTAGAAAATAATTTCAAAGTACCATGTCAATTAATAGTTTAGCCATTTTTGAAAATAGTTTCAAATTACGCAGACACATTATATTTGTGCTATTGTAGAAAATAATTTCAGAGGACAATGTCACATGATTGTAAGACTATCGTAGAAAATATATCAAAGCACAAAGTCACAGAACCGTTGCATTATTTTTGAACATAATTTCAAAGTACCAAGTCACATGATCGTTACGCTATTGTAGAAAATAATTTCAAAGTACCAAGTCACATGATAGTTACGCTATTGTAGAAAATAATTTCAAAGTACCAAGTCACATAATAGTTACGTTATTGTAGAAAATAATTTAAAAGTACCAAGTCACATGATAGTTACGCTATTATAGAAAATAATTTCAAAGTACCAAGTCACATGATAGTTACGCTATTGTAGAAAATAGATTCTAAGTCCCAAGTCACATGATAGTTACGCTTTTGTAGAAAATAATTTTAAATTACCAATTCACATGATAGTTAAGATTTTTTAGAAAATAATTTCATATTACCAAGTCATATGGTAGTTACGCTTTCTTAGAAAATAATTTCAAAGTACCAAGTCACATGATAGTTACGCCATTGTAGAAATATAATAAACTCTTTATTATTTTCATCTATTGGATACACAATACGGAAATGTCATTCAAGAAATTATGAAGAAATTGTAAATAGGTAACAAACTCTTTCTTGAAGTCACCTCTTGTATACATAAAGCAGAAATTTCATTCAAGAAATTATAAAAAAAATTGTAAGTAAGTAACAATGTGTCTCTGTGTCTGCAAAGCAGAGTAATTTCCTCACAAATTCCACTATTTAATGCCCCCCTCCACCCCACCGCAGCAGCCCCCTGTGGCGTTCCCCACCCCCAATGTTTGCTAGAATTCTTTAAGAATGACCCATGAATCACAAAAACCGTTTAATTAGAATAAATAGCTCTTTTGAAAGTACTAAAAACACTTTAGCATAAAGAGCGAGGTATTGACTAGGGGGCGAACACTACCGATTTCTCTGATTGGCTCCTAAAAAATGGTAAATTCCACTATTTAATGCCCCCCTCCGAAGTCGGAAGAATTCTTAAAGAATTCTTCCGAATTCTTAAAGAATTCTTAAAGAATTCGGCGGTAGAATTCTTAAAGAATTCTAGCAAACATCGGGGGTGGGGAACGCCGCGGGAGGGCTGCTGCGGTGAGGTGGAGGGGGGCATTAAATAGTGGAATTGGTGACGAAATTGCTCTGCCTTGCAGACACAGAGACACATTGTTACTTACTTACAATTTTTTCATAATTTCTTGAATGAAATTTCTGTTATATGTATGCAATAGGTAACTTCAACAAAGAGTTTTTTACCTATTTACGATTTCTTCATAATTTCTTGAATTACATTTCAGTATTTTGCATACAAAATATGTAAGTAGTAAATAGTTTATTGTATTTCTAAAATGGAGTAACTATCATTTGAGTTGGTATTTTAAAATTATTTTATACGATAGCGTAACTATCATGTGACTTGGTACTTTGAAATTATTTTCTACAATAGCTTAACTATCATATGACTTGGTACTTTTAAATTTTTTTCTAAAATAGTTTAACTATCATGTGACTTGGTAATTTGAAATTATTTTCTACAATAGCGTAACTATCATGTGACTTGGTACTTTGAAATTATTTTCAACAATAACGTAACTATTATGTGACATGGTACTTTGAAATTATTTTCTACAATAACGTTACTATCATGTGACTTGGTACATTGAAATTATTTTCTACAATAGCGTAACTATCATGTGACTTGGTACTTTGAAATTATTTTCTATAAAAGCGTAACTATCATGTGACTTGGTACTTTGAAATAATTTTATACTATAGAGTAACTATCATGTGACAGGGTACTTTGAAATTAATTTCTAAAATAGCGTAACTATCTTTTGACTTGGTACTTTGAAATTATTTTCTACAATATAGTAACTATAATGTGTCTTTGTTCTTTGATATTATTTTCCACAATATCGTAGATATAATGTGAAATTCTACTTTGACATTATATTATATAAAATCATAACTATCCTATTGCTTTGTACATTGATATTACATTATACAATATCGTAACGATCATTTTAATATTTAAAATTTTTTTTTTCTATTCGATAGAGTAAATATCAAGTGACTTGGTACTTTTAAAATATTTTATGTATTAGCGTAAATAAAATGTGAAATTGTACTTTTAATTTATACTCTATAAAAGCGTAACTATCATGTGATTTGGTACTTTGAAATGATTTTCTACAGTAGCCTAACTATCATGTGACTTGGTACTTTCAAATTATTTTATACAATAGCATAACTATCATGTGACTTAGTACTTTAGAATTATTTTCTATAATAGCGTAACTATCATGTGACTTGGTACTTTGAAATTATTTTCTACAATAGCATAACTATCATGTGACTTGATACTTTGAAATTATTTAATGAGCCAATCAGGTGTTACAATCCTTTTGTTTGCTAAAAAATCGACAAAGCAACGACGGTTTGGCTAGTTTATTTTACATGATATTTCTAAAGCCAATTAAGATGAAGAAATGTCTTCAAAGTCTAGCCCATATGAAAAAAAGTTCTGGATATAATTGTCAAATAGTAGTTTACTCACTAATGTCAATATCAGTAACGATTCTACTTGAATTTTCGCCAGGTTCATCGAATTGATCTGTAAACGTTTCATGATAAAAAAAAAGTTTGGGGCAAAAAAAAAAATAAAATAACGTCGTGAAATCATTTCCAACACTCAGAGCAGGGGGACGTTGGGATTGAATTATAGGGAAACATCGAATTTACTTTTCAAAAAAAAATGTGACTCAAAGACGTTTCGTTCTTTTCTCTGGCTTGAAATTGCATACAAATGAGCCAATCAGGTGTTACAATCCTTTTTTTTGCTCAAAATTCGACAAAGCAACGACGGTTTGGCTAGTTTATTTTGCATGATATTTCTAAACCCAATTAAGATGAAGAATTGTTTTCAAAGTCAAGGCTATAAGAAAAAAAGTTCTGGATATTTTTTGTCAGTTTGTAGTTTATGCACTAATATCAATAGCATTAACGATTCTATTTGAGCTTTCTCCAAGTTGATCAAATTGGTCTGTAAAGGGTTCATGATAAAAAAAAAAAAATAGCGCACGCCATGCTGAATGTGCTTTCAAAACTCATCTGGTCGAAAACATGTTTGTTATCGTTAACGATTTCCAAAGATGTAAGAAAATTATGGAAAATACAATTCTCTGGTTCAAATCTGAAACTTTAGTCTATTTTCCGATCGAAAAATAAAACTATTTCTATAAAATCTGAGCTAATAAGGGTTTTAGGCCATAAACTCTAATTTCTTGTAAGAAAATTATGGAAAATACAATTCTCTGGTTCAAATCTGAAACTTTAGTCTATTTTCGGATCAAAAAATTAAAACTATTCTAATAAAATCTGAGCTAATAAGGGTTGTTGGCCGTAAACTCTAGTTTTTGTAAGAAAATTATGGAAAATACAATTCTCTGGTTCAAATCTGAAACTTTAGTCTATTTTTGGATCGAAAAATAAAACTATTTCTATAAAATCTGAGCTAATAAGGGTTTTTGGCCGTAAACTCTAGTTTTTTGTAAGAAAAATATGGAAAATACAATTCTCTGGTTAAAATCTGAAACTTTAGTCTATTTTCGGATCAAAAAATAAAACTATTTCTATAAAATCTGAGCTAATAAGGGTTTTTGGCCGTAAACTCTAGTTTTTTGTAAGAAAATTATGGAAAATACAATTCTCTGGTTCAAATCTGAAACTTTAGTCTATTTTCAGATCGAAAAATAAAACTATTTCTATAAAATCTGAGCTAATAAGGGTTTTTGGCTGTAAACTCTAGTTTTTTGTAAGAAAATTATGGAAAATACAATAAAACTATGGAAAATACAATTCTCTGGTTAAAATCTGAAACTTTAGTCTATTTTCGGATCGAAAAATAAAACTATTTCCATAAAATCTTAGCTAATAAGGGTTTTTGGCCATAAAATCTAGTTTTTTTGTAAGAAAATTATAGAAAATACAATTCTCTGGTTCAAATCTGAAATTTTAAATACCTTGTTCTTTATGTTGGACTTTGACTTTCGTCCCACTTAAATTAAAAATAAGCATTTTCAACAGGAAATAAGGAGCATATTTAAAAACTAAGACGAATGGAAATTATCCCGTATATGAAGTGAGCTACTCCCTCCAAAATACCTTGTTCTTTATGTTAGACTTTGACTTTTCATCCCCATTAAATTAAAAAATAAGCATTTTCAACTAGAGATAAGGAGCATCGTTAAAAACTAAGACGAATGGAAATTAACCCGTATATGAAGTGAGCTGCCCCCTCCAAAATACCTTGTTCTTTATGTTGGACTTTGATTTTTCATCCCAATTAAATTAAAAAATAAGCAATTTCAACTAGAAATAAGGAGCATCGTTAAAAACTAAGACGAATGCAAATTATCCCGTATATGAAGTGAGCTGCCCCCTTAAATTAAAAAATTAGCAGACCAAAATGACTCAAACAGCCCAAAGAGACACACATAGCCCAAAGAAACACAAACAGCCAAAAGAGACACAAACACCCCAAAGAGACAAACACAGAGCAAAAAGACTCAAACAGCCCAAAGAGACATAAACAGATCAAAAAGACTCAAACAGCCTAAAGAGACAAAAAATTTTTATTTCAACTCAATCACACGGGTTTTTTCCTAGAAGGTCGGCCCACAGTACAGCACTATTAGTACTCTAAGAGATCCTTCTGCCATCACCCAACCACCTATGTATTATACGGAACCCATCGAAGAAGTAAAGCTATCCGTTATTACAATTCTTTTCTTGTCATCTACACCCCTCTTAGTATCAACTTTTTCGTATAGTATAACGTTAAACTATTTTAAATTAACAACACTGTCCAAACATCACTTGTGTATTATACAGTACACAATCATCCCATCTCCTCCAAAACACTTTTCAAGCATTTCTTGTTAAAAATTTTTATTTTAAGTCAATCACACGGGTTTTTCGCTAGCAAGTCGGCCCACAATACAGCACTATAAGTACTCTAAGAGATCCTTCTGCCATCACCCCACCACTTATGTATTATACGGAACACATCGAAGAAGTAAAGCTATCCGTTATTACAATTCTTTTCTTGTCATCTACACCCCTCTTAGTATCAACTTCTTCGTATAGTATAACATTAAACTATTTTAAATTGACAACACTGTCCAAACATCACTCGTGTATTATACAGTACACAATCATCCCATCTCCCCCAAAACACTTTTCAACCATTTCTTGTTAAAATTTTTTATTTCAAGTCAATCACACGGGTTTTTCGCTAGCAAGTCGGCCCACAGCACAGCACTATAAGTACTCTCAGAGATCCTTCTGCCAGCACCCCACCACTTATGTATTATACGGAACCTATCGAAGAAGTAAAGCTATCCGTTATTACAATTCTTTTCTTGTCATCTACACCCTTCTTAGTATCAACTTCTTCGTATAGTATAAAGTTAAACTATTTTATATTGACAACACTATCCAAACATCACTTGTGTATTATACAGTAAACAGTCATCCCATATCCCCAAAAACACTTTTCAGCAACTTCTCGTTAAACTATTTTATTTCAAGTCAATCACACGGGTTTTTCGCTAGCAAGTCGGTCTACAACACAGCACTATAAGTACTCTAAGAGATTCTTCTGCCATCACCACACCACTTATGTATTATACGGAACCCATCGAAGAATTAAAGCTATCCGATATTACAATTCTTATCTTGTCATCTACACCCCTCTTAGTATCAACTTCTTCGTATAGTATAACGTTAAACTATTTTAAATTGACAACACTGTCCAAACATCACTTGTGTATTAAACAGTACACAATCATCCCATCTCCCCTAAAACACTTTTCAGCCATTTCTTGTTAAAATTTTTTATTTCAAGTCAATGACACGGGTTTTTCGCTAAAAAGTCGGCCCTGAAGTATTCGCAAATGCTAAACCCTTTTTTTCCACCTTAATAGGATCAAATTTGCAAATGCTAAACCCTTTCTTTTTTTCTAGAGCTATGACCGTAACGAATGGTACCTGTTATCAGACAAAAATGCCAATTTCCAAAAAAAAACGTCAAATGATACAACCATGTGCAATTCTTATCAATAAAAAAAAACAGTCTGCTTAAGTTATGTAATTACGACCATACTCTCAAAACATGTTTGACCACATTATACCTTGCCAACTTAATTCATAGGGGCGTACGCAAATAGCATGGCAAGGTACTATACTCACTCTCTTTGAAAAAGTGTAGAGCATCCATAGAAATGTGTTCCTAGGGCATCCATAGAAGTGTAAGGCCATGTGAGAGTATACTCACTCTCTTTGAAAAGGTGTAAATCTTCCATAGAAATGTTTTCATAGTGCATCCATAGAAGTTTAAGGCCATGTGAGAGGATACTCACTCTCTTTGAAAAGGTGTAGAGCTTCCATAGAAATGTTTTCCTGGGGCATCCATAGAAGTTTAAGGCCATGTGAGAGGATACTCACTCTCTTTGAAAAGGTGTAGAGCATCCATAGAAATGTTTTCCTTGGGCATCCATAGAAGTATAAGTTAGCACTCTACTCCAGCATGAGTACTTATCTTCATTATAACATATTGCTGTAATTGTTTCGATACGGTTGACCTCTGATCTATTAGTGACGCTAGTCGGCACGTAAGTTTGATCGGCAACAAGAATCGATAGCCATTTAAAACAACCTTCTGGTCAATTTTCACTGACCTTTGTAAGATTCTGAAAACGCGTAAATATTTTTGCTATAATCGGCTACAACCCAAGATATTGTTTAATTTGTTTTCCTATATTGTGACTAATTTTAGTTGTGCTTTGTTTTAAGGTTTGAAATTTTTTATAGTATCCTTGGATTTTTAAAAGTAATTTTTATTTTATTATTGTGTACTAAGGACGGTCAAGCGGAGGTCTTGTTCGAAATATTTGCATTGTAGTCCATATTTGTCACTGGCTTGTATAATACTCGTTCTTCTCTTTTTAACTATTTTTTTTCGTTTTATCATGATTAGCCAGTGTAGTCTCAGAAATTATTTGCCTTTTTTACTGTATGCTATTCATTTATTTGAATAGTAAATTTGCATAGATACCCTCCAGTGGAGTTAGGATACATAAAAATTGCTTCTTTCTGGGCATCTTTGGTTCTATTCGTATGGCTTCTGCAGCCTACACTACAGAAATTCTAATGGAACAGTTTTTGTAACTTAAGTTTCAGAAAATTTATTTTTAGTTAAATATTTTATTCTTTTGTCTTACATTTTTCACGTTGAAATTTTATGACTATATATTCAGCAACATTCTGTTTACAATTGGAACAAGAAGATTATGCCAAATGTATTAAGAATTCAACATAAATTAAAGCAAGATTAAGGAACTCAAAACTTTGAATAAACTCAGTTAAAAAAAATTTAAACCGGAAAAAAACTGGAAGTTATTATTTTTTTTTCTGTATAAATGTAGTTTGTGTTAATTATAATACTTTAGAATTTCCGCTGATGATGAAGACCCACTGTGTCTTCGAAATATTCGGAACTTTTGTATTTGTTTTTTACTGTCTAATAAAGCACTTGTTCCTATTGAAACTCTTATTCGATTATATTTTTGACTCACGAACTTTAGTAAGAATAACACTGATTAATCAAATTGAATTAATGACACTGATTGGCATCTTTGCAATTGCAAGTAAGCTTACAATGCAGCAAGAATATCCGCTTTCAAGAAAATTTGGACGAAAAACCGGGAGATTAGTTTCATACTTTCATCCTGTTCTTCCGTTTTCAGATTTTCAACATATAAATGGGATGGAAAGCTGTAGTATGGACCGTTTTTCTGGAAAAAGTCTAGAAAAGGAGACAATTATAGACAAATAAAAATCCTGTTTTATTGAGTTTATGAACAGAAAAAAAGTGAATTGTCTAGCTAAGGCTCTAAAATTTGTTTTTACAGATTTTAGCTCAGAAAACACAGATTTGAAAGATAGATAACCGATAAATTTTTTCAAATAATTATTTTAAATGGCAAGTCTTAACATGTTTTTCGTTTTCTTGTTTTCCGTCTGATTTTTCCACCAAACACATAGTCTGGAAGCACTGTTACCCTGCAATTTTGAAGTAAGAAAAAGTAACTTAAGCACGCTAGTAGGTAGGGTAGGTGGGCTACTATTAAAACAAGCTGACTTTCAAATTTTCTTTTGACGGGATTGGGCCTAATTTAGTCTTGTTGATTATCATTCTGGACGTTATCTATGTTTCTATCTATCTATTATCTATCTATCTATCTTTTCTCTTTGGGCATGAGAGATAGTAGGCTACTCTTTTGTTTACATGATTTAGCTGAAATGCAAAGGCAGTATAATCTTGAGTCCGAAGAAATCTTAGGCAGGTTACAGCTACTACATCTTCTGGTAGATCTGCCACTGATCAGTGAACTGCGATACTATCGAAGTTCTTCTGGTTTGCAGCCCCCAACAAGGGTGTAGAGGAGGATACAATGTTCCCCCACTGCAAATTAGCATTACACACTGTCTTGAGGTGGATGGGTGGAGGAACATCGGTGGTAGCTTCAACTTTCACTGATGCAAAGCTAGTCGAAAAGAGTATCCTCCAAACAGATTGCTAAACTCATAGCTACGTTTATATTTAACCTTATACCAACAAATGTAGTTAATCACGCAAATTTAATTAATATTACTAAATATGAGAAGTCACAAACGATCGTAAGAATCCAAGCCAAGTCGGAAAAAAAATTCACATCTTAGCTTAATGATTTTCATGAAAAATTAATTGGTTAAAGTTTTTGTGCAAAATTCAAAATCTTATTTTTTCAGGATTTTCTTCAGCAATATCCCACTTTAAATTCTCTGCCATTTTATTCATTCCTCTGCTTTTTTCCGTAAAATTTTTCAGTTGGTTTTTCAACCACCACATTTCTTATGGTGGTTTTATCCTGCGTAGTAAACTCATTGGGTAATACCACCAATTTTCATTGGTTGAATAGTGCTGCCTAAGTAAAGAACGATTTTGTCACAATGTGTTTTTGGTTTTTTCTCCATACCCCGGCACTTCGTATCGAAGGAGTTGTCGTAGAAACTTCGAAAAGGGCTCATTCGATTGGAAATTGGAGTGGCTAGTGCCCTTTTTAATAGTCGAAAATGATTGGAGGGCAACTAGCCCCCCCCCCCGCCCGGCATTCCCCCCAACACATCAAGTCACAATTTTGAGATAGCCATTTTGTTCAGCGTAGTTGATTTCCAAATAGAAAATATCTTTTTGAGGAGGACACTCCCCCACAACCCTTGGGGCAAGGGTTTTAAGTTATTCCCTGAGGACTTATAAGATCAATGTTGACACAATGTACAGTTTATTTTTTTATTTAAATCAGGGCACTTGATATAGAAGGGGTGGTCGTAGAGATTTCAAAAGGGGCTCGTTCGATTAGAAATCAAGAGTTCTAGCGTCCTTTTTAATAGTCAAAAGTGATTGGAGGGCAACTAGCTCTCCCCCTGACGCCAATCATTCCCCAAAACACATCCAATCAAAATTTTGGGATAGCTATTTTGTTTAGCGTACTTGATTTCCAGATAGAAAATGTGTTTTTGAGGAGGACAATGCCCCACAACCCTCAGGGCAAGGGTTTTAAGTTATGCCCTGGGGACATATAAGGTTTTATAGAAGGCGTTGTCGTAGAAACCTCAAAACAGGCTCATACGATTGGAAATTAAAAGGGCTAGTGCGCTTTTTAATAGTTGAAATTGATGGGAGAGCAACTAGCCACCCCCCCCCGCCACCACCCCCATCATTCCCCCAAACACATCCAATCAAAAATTTGAGATAGCCATTTTGTTCAGCGTAGTTGATTTCCAGATAGAAAATAATTTTTTGAGGAGGACACTCCCCCACAATCCTCAGAGTTATGCCCTGTGGGCACATAAGATTTTTATAGAAGATGTTGTCGTAGAAACTTCAAAAAAGGCTCATTCGATTGGAAATTCAAAGGGCTAGTGACCTTTTTAATAGTTGAAAGTGATTGGAGGGCAACTAACACCCCCCCCCACGCCCATTATTCTCCCAAACACATCCAATAAAAGTTTTGAGATGGCCATGTTGCTCACCGTAGTTGATTTCCAGATAGAAATTATATTTTTGAGGAGGTCCCCCACAATTCTCGCGGCAAGGGTTTTAAGTTATGCCCTGAGGGCATACAAAGTTTCTATAGAATGTGTTGTCGTAGAAACTTCAAAAAAGGATCATTCGATTGAAAATTCAAAGGCCTAGAGTCATTTTGTTCAGCGTAGTTGATATCCAGATAGAAAATATATTTTTGAGGAAGACAATCCCCCTCAACTCTCAGGGCAAGGATTATAAGTTCAAATTCTTAGGGCTAGTGCCCTTTATAATAGTCCAAAGTGATTGAAGGGCAACTAGCCCCCCCCCCCCACGCCCATCATTCTCGCAAACACATCCAATCAAAATTTTTAGATAGTAATTTTGTTCAGCGTAGTTGATTTCCAGATAGAAAATATGTTTTTAAGGAGGACACTCCCCCACCACCCTCGGAACAAGGGTTTTAAGTTATGCCCTGAGGGCATATAAGAACGATGTTGGCATAATGTACTATATATTATTTTTTTTCCTTTAGAGCGGGGCACTTCATATGGAAGGGGTCGTCGCAGAAACTTGAAAAGGGGCTCATTAAATTGGAAATTCAGAGTTCTAGTGGGCTTTTTACTAGTCGAAAGTAATTGGAGAGGAACTAGCCCCCTCCACGCCCATCATTCCCCCAAGCCCATCCAATAAAAATTTTGAGATAGCCATTTTGTTCAGCGTAGTTGGTATCAAGATAGAAAATATATTTTTGAAGAGGGCACTCCCCCAAAACTCTCAGGGCAAGGATTATAAGTTCAAATAAGGCTTATTTGATTGGAAATTCAAAGTGCTAGTGCCCTTTTTAATAGTCAAAAGTGATTGAAGGGCAACTAGCCCCCCCCCCCCATGCCCATCATTCTCCCAAACACATCCAATCAAAATGTTGAGATAGTCATTTTGTTCAGCGTAGTTGATTTCAAGACAGAAAATATATTTTTAAGGAGGACACTCCCCCACAACCCTCGGAGCAAGGGTTTTAAGTTATGCTCTGAGCTCTGAGGGCATATAAGAACAATGTTGGCAAAATTTACTATATATTATTTTTTTCCTTTATAGCAGGACACTTCATATGGAAGGGGTCGTCATAGAAACTTCAAAAGGGACTCATTAAATTGGAAATTCAGAGTTCTAGTGGAGTTTTTACTAGTCTAAAGTGATTGGAGGGCAACTAGCCTCCCCCCCCCCCGCCCATCATTCCTCCAAACACATCCAATCAAAATTTTAAGATATTTATTTTGTTCAGCATAGTTGATATCCAGATAGAAAATATGTTTTTGAGGACGACACTCCCCCACAACCCTCAGGGCAAGGGTTTTAAGTTATGCCCTGGGGGCATATAAGGTTTTTATAGAAGGCGTTGTCGTAGAAACTTCAAAATAGGCTCTTTCGATTGAAAATTTGAAGGGTTAGTGCCTTTTTTAATAGTCGTAAGTAATTGGAGGGCAACTAGCCCCCCCCCACGCCCATCATTTCCCCAAACGCATCCAATTAAAATTTTGAGATAGCCATTTTGTTCAATGTAGTTGACTTCCAGATAGACAATATGTTTTTGGGGAGGATTCTCCCCCACAGACCTCAGGGCATGGTTTTTAAGTTATGCCCTGTGGGCATATAAGGTTTTTAAAGAAGGCATTGTCGTAGAAACTTTAAAAAGGCTCATTCGATTGAAAATTCAAAGGACTAGTGCCCTTTTTAATAGTTGAAAGTGATTGAAGGGTAACCAGCCCCCCCCCCACGCCCATCATTCCCCCAAACAAATCCAATCAAAATTTTTAGAGAGCCATTTTATTCAACGTAGTTAAAAGTTTAGAGATTAGGTCTTTAAGGATGACAAACCCTCCCCCCACAGATCTCAGGGCAAGGGTTGTAAGTTATGCCCTGGGGCATATAAAGTTTTATTAAACCGTTGTCGTAGAAACTTCAAAAGGGTTCATTCAATTGGAAATTGAAACGGCTAGTGCGTTTTTAATAGTTGAAAGTTATCGAACAGCGACTAACGCCCCTTTAACACACACCATTTTCCAAAACACATCCAATAAAATTTTTGATATCCATTTTGTTCAGCGTAGTAGAAAGTTCTCGAAATTAGGTCTTTTAAGATGATAACCTCCTTCAGAGCCCTCAGTGCAAGGTATGTAAGTTATGCCCTGGGGGCATATACATTTTATATTGAAAGTTTTCGTATAAATCATAGGCAGCACGATCGCGCTTCCTAAGTAAAGAAAGGGGATACACGAGAACGATACAAGAAACGGGGACTAAGTAAAGAGGAGGACACTCCCCCACAATCCTCAGGGCAAGGGTTTTAAGTTATGTCTTGGGGGGATATAAGAACGATATTGGCAAAATATATTATTTATCAATTGTTTCCTTTAGAGCAGGGCACTTCGTATCGAAGAAGTTGTCGTAGAAACTTCGAATTGCGCTTATTCAATGGGAAATTGGAGTGGCTTGTGCCCTTTTTAATAGTCAAAAGTGATTGGAAGGCGACTAACACCCTTCTCACACCCACCATTTCCCCAAACACATCCAATTAAAAGTTTGAGAGAGCCATGTTGTTTAACGTAGTTGAAAGTTCAGGAAATTTGGTCTTAGAGGATAACAACCCCACTAACAGACCTTAGGGTAAGGGTTGTAATTTATGCCCTGTGGGAATATAAGGTGTTCATAGAAAGCGTTGTCGTTTAGAAAAGGGCTAATTCGATTGGAAATCGAAAGGCTCAGTGTCCTTTTTAATAGTCGAAAGTGATTGGAAGGCTTGACATTTTTATAATAAAGATCGAAGTGGGTATAATATATTATTTTTTGTTGTTGTTGTTGTTTAGACCAGGGCACCTCGTATCGAAGGAGTTGTCCTGGGAACTTCGAAAAGGGCTCATTCGATTGAAAATAGAAAGGGCTGATGCACTTTTTAATAGTCGAAAGTGATTTGAGGGCAACTAATCCCCCATCCACTCCCAGCCTCCTACGCCCACCCTGCCACGCCAACCCTCCCATTTCTGCTCTTAAAATGTAACCAAATCAAAATAGCATAAGGGTATCCAAGCTATCAAAGAAAGTAAATTTTTTGCGAATGGTATCAAATTTTCCATTTCAGGTTAATCAGGGGAGATTTGAAACTAAGTAAACAGTACTATTTGTGTCCAGATTTTTAAAAGGGTGTATGCTGTTCAAAAATTGCTGAAATTTTTTTTCCAGCATACAAATAGCAGGCCAACTATAAAGTTTTAAAAAACGAAAAAATTTAAAGTATTGTTTTCTTTTTCTCTGAAAAGACTATGTCCATATAAAACGAACAGAAATTAATTTAAAAACATTTTCCACAAAATGAGTTTTTCAAAGACAAGTAAAGAACTCCATTAAACAAAAAATAAGCAAAAATAAAATCAAATAATCTATTAAGCGTGAAACTACCGCAAATCAGCATCGATAAATAAATGAAATCGAAAACGAACAGAAATTACAATAATTAACCGAGCCAAACACAAAGGGAGCAAAAAACATAAGTTGGTCACAAAACCCCTATGCCTTGACAAGGCCAGAACAAAATTTGCACTTTACTTGAAAAATCCAAATGAATGTGCATTGTTAGTTTAATATAGATATACTGATATTTAGTAATCAAAATGTTAATATTATTTGATTTATTTAAGTTATAAAAGTAAAAATATTTTTTCAGTAAAGTGCAAATTTTGTTCTGGCCTTGGACTAATGTAAATGTAACATTGGTATAGGAATTGAAAGAAAAACAAAGAATGAATTTACAACGATAATCCAGTTAAAAATAAGTTTTCTTGGACAATACTTGATGAAATTTGGCGCTTCGCTTTGATATTTCAGTTCCAAAGTTTTATCAATTTTTTCTCAAAAGGAAAATTACGTGGTGGGCATGAATGCAGACTTGCAGGCAAAATTAAATATAGTCACTTCATTTTTTCGCACATTTTTATCGAAATTGGTTTGAGTTCTATTGTCTGTAGTACCGAGGAGATCGTTAAGGAGATAATCAAACAAAAGTTTTAGAAATTTTGCCCCTTTGTTCAAAAAAAGAGATCATTAAATATTTAAACTACTAAAACTAAAATAGTTACTTGCTAGTTTACTTTCCTTGATAGGTATGTTTCTCGATATCCTGATTATGAAATTTTACTTTGTAATGTGCACGTGTTCGCAAAAAACATCCGGCTCACCAAGTTTCTTTCTGTTTTCGCAATTATGAATAGTACAAATTCGTATCATTTTTCAGTGACTGACAAATACATATGACCCGCTAATGTCAGAGTAAATGGGAGGAGCTGTTTGTACACGCCAAGAATAAAGTGCCAAAAATCATCAGGCGTGATCTTACTGTTATATTATCTATATGCAGTGCTATTGACACACCAACAATACCGTAAATACTAATTTTGAAAAAAACACTTGCTACTTAACAGTGGGGCTGAATCTCGATTTTTTTTAGTATTGCTTTGTCTTGAACTATTGTTTTACGTGTTTGCAATCCTGTTGGTTTGCAACTCGATATATTTAAGTTTTTTTTTTTTTTTAATCTGAGTTTTCCTCATCTGTTTTCATGTGTTTTTCTGGATAAACTGAGTGCTTGGTCATATTTTGTTTTTAGGATTTCCTATTCTTAATAATTCTATTTATATTTATAGGACGCTATAAAGCTTGGTTAGGTTGGAAAAGGGACGAGGCAAGATATATTACTCCTTACAATTCAGACTTGTGATGGAGAAGCGCAAATCTTCGATATATTGGAATGAAAGATTACGCACAGTTTTGTTGGCATCAAGCGGTTTAGTACTGCAGTGAACCCGTAGTAAAAGTGGAATTGCGGGGTTCCTTTCTTTTCAATTCTTTGCAATTTATTTCTGCTATCCTTCAATTGCATCCCAATTCGCTTTGTTTTAAAATCAATTCTCAAGATCTTGATTTTAATTCTTTGTCTTCAGCATTTTGAAAACAAGATCACTGGTTTTCCTGGTTGAAAGGTTTTCTATTATAGTTTTGTGAGCTATACATTCGTTCAAGTTTATTACATTTTGTTTCAATGATGTTTTAGATCAGTCTTCATTTCAATTCTAAAATTATGTTCATAATTATTTGTTTTCAGCATCTTCAAAATGACATCATTCAATTTCCAGGTGCAAACAAGGACGGAGTGTTATTCTACAATAATAAAACTATTAGTTTTAATGTGGACACGGACTTTGCTAAATCATGGCGGAAAGTGCCTGTTGACATGAATGACGAGAAAATTGAGGAATATTTGCAAAAACAAGAAATTAAAATTATGCAAAACACAAAAAAGTAACAAGTTGCTAATGTTTTAAAGAGGAAATAAGTGAAACAGAAATAAGAGGACTGAAGAGGGTGAGAGATAACATTCATCTTGAACCTAGAAACTAGTGAAAAGGTCTAAAACAATTCGTGCAGTTTGTACTTCAGATGCAAAATTAATCCTGTGCTGGCTTTAAGTACAAATGATTGAAAATATTACTTTTGAACACATTTTTACACCAACCGTAGTTAATATCTGCTCAGATTTCTTATACCGAATGATCTGAAATTACATTCTGCCTTATGACGGCGAGTGGTCCGTGTTTCGTTTCCTGCTGAGAAATCATTGGGTAGGATATCCTTTGCTCCGTATCCTTGTCTTAGGGCTAGACCTTAGTAACAGCTGTGCTTTTGGATGAACTGATACCACCAAGGAGTAGTCACCGGTCATCCCTCAGGCTTCTCTCTGCAGTGATATCCTCGTATCATGGTTAAACTGAGGTGTGCAGATTGCATAGGTCTCTCTAGGTGAGGTGCACCGTGTTTCTGAGGCTTCCCAGGCTCCTACTTACTGGTGGTTACTAATGTAAAGTGACTTTTAGGAGTCAATGGTCTTTCATACATGTTAAATTATTTTTTGAATAATATGTGTGGATTATCCCTCTAGAACTTGAATAGTAAAAAACCAAAAAGAAAATCTAGCAAAAACGGGCCTTGAAAATGACAAGATAAGTTGTATTAAACAAGCCGTCTTCAGTACAGATGAAACCAGAAATAACAGCAAATAAAACAATAGACCAAAGCAGTAGTAGTAGCTGAAGTAGTAATAATAGTATTAGCAGTATGAATTAGCAATAGGATGCAAATATTGTCTTTTGGTAAGTTCAACACTCCGTAAACAGGTCCTGCAAGTTTCAACTTTACACATTAAGCCTTTCCAAAGATATTGCTGATACACCATTTTGACAATATGCATACAGACTGCGTGTTGTGATTCAGCTCACCTTCTCCCCTAAAAATTTCACCTTCATACCCTTAGTCATAGTTGTATAAGTAGTCACATTATTAGTATTAAATTGTATTAGCAATAGTATTGGTAGCATTAATGTATTGCCTTTTGGTCAGTCGGTTATACCTCTCATCAAGTCCTGAAAGTTTCAACTTAATACAATCAATCATTGCTACGACATTGCTGATATCTCCTTTGAATAGCCTGTATATTTAACGGTTTCTCGAAATTGTCATCTGAATGCTCTTCGCCTTATAAGTGGTTGTTATAAAAGTAGTAGTAGTAAATGTAGCAGTTGCAGTAATATTAGTTGTAGCGTACACATATTGCCTCTGATCAATTGATCTTCCCGTGTAAGCAATCTCTGAAAGTACCAACTTAATACTCAATTCCAATCCTGAGGTACATTTTTTGACAGTTTGAATACACATAGTGTTTTTTAATTAGTTCAAATTTACCCTGAATATTTTAAATGTAGTGGTGTGGCAGTAGTAGTTGTTGTAGTAATAGTAGCAGTACGCAAATCTTTCTCTTTCGGTCAATTAATCATCTCCCTTATCACTTCCTGAAAGTCCTAAATTAATAAACTCATTCATTTCGGAGTTAGGCCCTTTTGACAACCTGTATTCATATAACTTGTTTTGATTTATTTCACCACTCCCGTCAACTTTTCCTGAAAGGCTTACCTGAATGCACTTTGTCTTTTTGAAAAGTAAAGCTCAAACTTGTGTACCTTTCTTAATATCATATACTACATGTAAACAACGAACAAATTGCCGAACTTAAACCCCTTACCCTGAGGGCTTTGGGGGTGGGTGGGGGGGAAAGGTTGACATACAAGAAGTTATAATTACTGGAATTTTCAATATTGCTGAAGAAAATAGATGCCTCAAAATTTTGATTGGATATCTGCTTTGGGAGATAATAGCCGTGGATGGTGGGACTGCTTGCCCTCAAATCACCTTTGTTTCTTAAGTAGGACATTATAACTTTTAATTTTCAATCAAATGAGCCCCATCCAAAGTTTATACGACCTACCATTCCTTAACAAGTTAATCTAATTCAAGGGCATATTTTACTGACTATAGGGCTATGATTGAGGGATATTATAGGGCTATGATTGGTTGTGTTAACCTTGCAGTCAATGCCATATGTTCTTTGCACTTTTTTTCAACAAAATGGTTATAACAAATTTTCGATCAGATACGTTTCAGAAAAAGAGGGCAAGCTTATACGAATACTCTTTCCATAAAAACCTTATATGCCCTTAGGGCATAACTTACAACATTTGGCCGACAGATTCTGAGGGGTAGTTTCGACCCCAAAAGCCTTGTTATATTATTTTTAGACTATTTTGAACAAAATGGCTATCTTAGAATTTGTATGGGTTCTATTTAAAAAAGAGGATGTGGGGGAGGGGGCTTCTTGTCTTTTGATGACTTTAAATGAGACTCACACTTAAAGTGTTTCTCCCCAGTATGTACTCTTTGGTGTCTAATCAAATGGCTTGACGCAGAAATGGTTTTCTCACATACATCACATTTAAAGAATTTTTCACCCGTGTGTACTCTTTGGTGCTGAATAAATTGGCTTGACTGAGAAAATGTTTTCTGAGATCTCACACTTAAACGATTTCTCCCCAGTGTGCACTCTTCGGTGTCTAATCAAATGGCTTAACACAGGAAAAGTTTTCTCGCATACATCACATTTAAAGAGTTTTTCACTCGTGTACTTTTTGGTGTACAATCAGAAAATCTTTTCTCATATACCTCACATTTAAACGGTTTCTCCCCAGTGTGCACTCTTAGGTGCTGATTTAAACTACGTAACTTGGAAAAGCTCTTGTCACATACATCACAAATATATTGCTTTATCTTCAAATGTGTTTTTTCAGTCTTTTCAATGTTTTGTGTTTTTTTACTGCGAAAGGAACTGTTCAAATATATCTTGTAATTCTCCAATTTTTTGCTTCAGAATCCACTTCGAATGAATCAATAGCCTTCTCTGGTTTTGGGCCAAAGAGTTTTGGTTGATCCACACCATCAGAACTGCACACAGCAGAATGAATTATCTCTATAGTAAAAAATTATTTTATTAAACTTAAATAAGATGAAAACGATTCAATAACTAGACATCATAGCAATTACAAATGAAAGGTGACCATTTTATAACTGTTACCTGTTTGGGATGTAAACTGTCTACCACTTTCGAATGAAACAAAAATGTAAGAACAAAACTTGAAATTAGTTTCACTTCATAGAAGAATTATAATTGAATAATAATATAAAAATCTTTATCAGCTTTACAACCTTAAAGTCATACGGGATTAAAAAAAATTGATAGGTTTTAACGAATAATTTCCTTTTCTACCCCTAGTTGAACTTATATCAAACTTGTATCATAATTTCACTTTGAAAACTAATTTAAGAGCAACATTACATAAATTAGGAAGGCCATTGTACCAATAAAAGTGTAGACAGCAGAAAATAATTATGTAAACATCTAATTATCTAAAAATGAGGATCTACAGGGAAAAGTGCCCCCCTTTCCCCCTTTCACCGTGTTTTCTGAACAAACTTAGGTTTAAACTTAATTGACGTTCAGCTTTCGTTTTTAACCTATAAACATTTTTTGTAGATTGAAAAGTTTTAAATTTATTTATTTCACATTAACGATTTTCCCTTACTTATAAATTCCTTTAAAGGAACAACTTTTTTAGCATTGCTATCAGAATGATGATTGATGTCTCGAAGACCGTAAAAGAGACACTCACAAAAATTGCTCACAAGCAAGTTCTAAGCATAGTCTAACAGCACAGAAGAGAATGGCCTTAGAAAATATGAATATTCTCTTTAGCTATTGGTAAGTCCTTTGGTCTGTTTTCTAAATATATTTTCTAGAACTGTAAATTTTTGACACTCAGCTTATTTAAAATCACAACTACACCAGGAACCTAACATGGTTTTATTTGGTTTTTACACGATCGAATGTGATCGTGGCCCTTAAACTGAGCCTTTAGAATTGGGGGCTCAGTTTTGTCATAGACCTTTTGAAATATCCTCCATGGCTTCTATTTATTGAATTAATTAAAAAAAACTTTTCCACAAACTTTTTTCAAAGAAAAGTAAAGAACTCCATTAAAAAAATGAGCAAAAATAAAATAAAAAAATCTACCAAGCGTGAAACTACCACAAATCAGCATCAATAAATAAATGAATCCCAAAACAAACAGAAATTACAATAAATAACCGAGTCAAACTCAAAACGAGCAGAAATTAACATAAGCTGGGCTCAAAACCCCTATGCCTTCCCAAGGCCAGAACATAATTTGCACTTTACTGAAATAAAATATAAATGTTTTTACTTTTAAAACTTTAATAAATCAAATAATATTAACATTTTGATTACTAAATATCAGTATATGTATATTAAACTGACAAAGTACATTCATTTGTATTTTTTTCAGTAAAGTGCAAATTATGTTCTGGCCTTGGGAAGGCATAAGGCATCCTGCTCAAAGGTATAATTTCCTGAACTTTAACTGCGTGTCACAAAATGGCTATCTCAAAATTTTGGTTGGATGTGTTTGGGGAAATGGTGGGCATCGAAGTGGTGTTATTTGTCTTCCAATTACTTTGGACTATGAAAAAGGGCATTAGCCATTTAAATTTTTAATCGAATGAGCCTTTTTTGAAGTTTCTACGACAACACCTTCTATAAAAACCTTATATGCCACCAGGGCAAAATTACAACCCTTGTCCTGAAGGCTGTGGGGGAGTTTCCTCCTCAAAAAAAATAATCTCTATCTGGAAATCAACTACGCTGAACAAAATGCTATCTCATAGTTTTTTTTGGATGTGTTTGGGGGAATGCTGGGCAGGGGGAGGGGGGGGGCATGTTGCCCTCCAATCACTTTCGGCTATTAAAAAGGGCCCTAGCCCTTTGAATTTACAATTAAATGAGCCTTTTTTGAAGTTTATACAACAACGCCTTTTATAAAAACCTTATATACCCGCAGGGCACAATCTTCAACCCTTGCCCTGAAGCCTGTGGGGGAGTGTCCTCCTCAAAAACATTATTTCTATCTGGAAATCAACTACGCTGAACAAAATTGCTATCTAACAATTTTGATTGGTTGTGTTTCGGGAAATGGTGGGCGTGGTAGGGGTGTTAGTTGCCTTCCAATCACTTTCGACTATCAAACTGGGCACAAGCCACTCCAATTTCCAATTGAATGAGTCCTTTTCGTAGTTTCTACGACAACTTCTTCGATACGAAATGCCCTGCTCTACATGAAAAAAATAATAAATGTGCCAACATCGTTCTTATATGCCCCCAGGGCATAACCTAAAACCCTTGCTCCAAGGGTTGTAGGGAAGTCTCCTCCTCAAAAATATATATTCTATCTGGAAGTCAACTACACTAAACAAAATGGTTATCTCAAAAATTTTTTTTGGATGTGTTCCTCCAATTGTCCTCTAATCACTTTCGACTAATAAAAAGGGCACTAGCCCTTTCAATTTCCAATCGAATGAGCCTTTTTTAAAGTTTATAAGACAACGCCTTCTATAAAAACCTTATATGTCCCAGGGCATAATTGAAAAGCCTCGCCTTAAGGGCTGTGGGGGAGTGTCCTCCTCAAAAACATGTTTTCGATCTGGAAATCAACTACGATTAACAAAATAGCTATCTCAAAGTTTTGATTGGATGTGTTTGGGGGAATGATGGGCATGGGGGGGCTGGTTGCCCTTTAATCATTTTCAACTATTAAAAAGGGCACTAGCCACTACAATTTCCAATCGAATGAGCCCTTTTTGAAGTTTTTACAACAACTCCTTCGATACGAAGTGCCCGAATATGGAGAAAAAATAATATATTGTGCCCACATTGTTCTTTACTTAGGCAGAGCTAGCGCGCTGCCTATTAAACGGTGGGCGTGAGAGGGGGGTTAGTCAACGTTCAATCACTTTCGACTATTGAAAGAGCACTAGTCCTTTCAGTTTTCAATTGAATGAGCCCGTTTTGATGTTTTCATAACATCGCTTTCTATAAAAACCTTACCTGCTCCAAGGGCAAAACTTCAAACCCTTACGCTGATGGTTGTTGGGGGATTGGTTGTCATCCTTAAAACCTAATTTCAAAAACTTCCAACTGCGATAAATGAAATGTCTAATTAAAAATTTTGATTGGATGTGTTTGGGGAAAAGGTGGGCGCCAGAAGGGGGTTAGTTGCCCTCAAATCACTTTCGACTTTTAAAAAGGGCACTAGCCCTTATAATTTCCAATGGAATGAGCCCTTTTTCAAGTTTCTAAGACAAAGATTTCAATAAAAACCTTATATACCCCCAGAGCATAACTTACAACTCTTGCCCTGAGGGCTGCGGGGGATTGTCCTCCTCAAAAACATAATTTCTATCTGGAAATCCACAACACTGAACAAAGTTGCGATTGGATATATTTGGGGAAAAGGTGGGTGAGAGAGGGGGCTATTTGCCCTCAAATCACTTTCGACTATTATAAAGGGCACTAAACCTTTGAATTTCAAATCGAATGAGCCCTTTTTCAAGTTTCTACGACAAAGATTAAAAAAAACTTATATACCCAAAGGGCATAACTTATAACCCTTGCCCTGAAGACTTTAGGGGGAGTGTCCTGCTCAAAGGTATAACTTCCTGAAATTTAACTGCGTGGAACAAAATGGCTATCTCAAAATTTTGATTAGACGTGTTTGGGGAAATGGTGGGCGTGGAAGGGGTGTTAGTTGCCTTCCAATTACTTTCGCCTATTAAAAAGGGCACTAGTCCTTTGGATTTCCAATCGAATGAGCCTTTTTTGAATTTTCCATGACAACGTCTTCTATATAACCTTATATGCCCACAGGGCATAACTTAAAACTCTTGCCCCGAGGGTTGTAGGGGAGTGTCCTCCTCAAAAATATATTTTCTATCGGGAAGTCAACTATGCTGAACAAAATATCTATCTCAAAATTTTTATTGGATGTATTTGGGGGACTGATGGGCGTGGTGGGGCTAGTTGCCGTCCAATCACTTTTGACTAATAAAAAGGACACTGGCCATTCCAATTTCCAATCGAATGAGCCCTTTTCTAAGTTTCTACGACAACTCCTTCGATACGAAGTGCCCGGGTATGAAGAAGAAAAAAGAAAAATAAATAATACATTTCCTACATCATTCTTTACTGAGGCAGCGCTATCACGCTGCCTATGATATAAGCTATCTTTAACTTACAGCACTTCCCGCACTAGAAAAATTTCCCTTACTTTGAAAACAATGTAATCATCTCTGGACTAATAAAATTCAATTAACAAACGTATAAGTATGAATGGGTGCTTCTTGGAGAGTCTACTTTTTTCTGAATTAGCAAAATTGGATTAAAACAAAACAAAAAATTCAAATTAAAGTGCGTAAAGGTGGATGTTCATGGTGGGGTTTATCTATGCCCATATTAACGAAGTTCAGTTAACATATAATTAAGCCTTAATTGGGGCGCATCAATCTGAAGACCAGAACGGATATTTACAAAAACTATCATCTGGATTTTACATTAGTCAACACAATTTCTTGCAGTCTATTTTTTTTCTAAATTAGCAAAATTTGATTAAAACAAAACTACAAGTTCGAATTTAAATACATCAAGGTGGATGCTTCAAGGTGGAGTTTGGTTATCCCCATATTAACGAAGTTCAGTTAACAGATAATTAAGCCTGAATTAGGGTGCATCAATTTGAAGACCCGAAGGGATATTTACAAAGACTATCATCTGGATTTTAAATTGGTCAACAAAATTTCTTGGAGTCTACTTTTTTCTGGTTTAGCAAAATTTGATTAACACAAAACTACAAGTTCGAATTTAGATACATCAAGGTGGATGCTTCAAGGGTGGAGTTTGGTTATCCCCATATTAACGAAGTTCAGTTAACAGATAATTAAGCCTGAATTGGGGTGCATAAATCTGAAGACCAGAAGGGATTATTACATAAACTATCATCCGGGTTTTAAATTGGTCAACGCAATTTCTTGGAGTCTACTTTTTTCTGGTTCGGCAAAATTTGAAAACAAAACTACAAGTTCGAATTTAAATGCATTACGGTGGATACTTCAAGGTGGAGTTTGTTTATCCCCGTATTAACGACGTTCAGTTAACAGATAATTAAGCCTGAATTGGGGTGCATTAATCTGAAGACCAGAAGGGATATTTACAGAAACAATCCTCTGGATGTTACATTGATCAACACTATTTCTTGGAGTCTACGTTTTTCTGGATTAGAAAAATTTGATTAAAATAAAACTATCAGTTCGATTTTAAGTGCGTCAAGGTGGATGCTCCAAGGTGGAATTTATTTATGTCCACATTAACGAAGTCCAGTTAACAGATAATTAAGCCTGGATTAGGGTGCATCAATTTGAAGACCAGAACGGATATTTACAAATCCTATAATCTGGATTTTACATTTGTCAACAAAATTTCTTGGAGTCTACTTTTTTTCTGGCTTAGGAAAATCTGATTAAAATAAAACTACAGGTTCGAATTTAAGTGCATCAAGGTGGAGTTTACTTATGCCCATATTAACGAAGGTCATTTAACAGATAATTAAGCCTGAATTAGGGTGCATGAATTTGAAGACCAGTAGGAATATTTACAAAAACTATCATCTGGATTTTACATTGGTAAACACAATTTCTTGGAGTCTACTTTTTTTCTGGTTTAGGAAAATTTTATTAAAACCAAACTACGAGTTCGAATTTAAGTGCATCACGGTGGATGCTTCAAGGTGGAGTTTGCTTATCACCATATTAACAAAGAACAATTAACTTATAATTAAGCCTAAATTGGGGTGCAAAACGGAAGACCAGAAGGGATATTTAAAAAAGTTATCAACTGGATTTTACATAGGTCAACTCCATTTCTTGGAGTGTACTTTTTTCTGAATTAAATAAAAACAAACTTTCCTTAAAATAATTTTTTAAAAGAAAAGTAAAGGTCATTTTAAACTTAAGATCAGCAGATACAAATACTTGTTAAAATTCATACCCAAAACGACCAGAAATTAAATAAAAATCATAGCAAAAAAAATACAACAAGTAATAATATAAATGAATTAATAAATGTTAAAGCGAGTAATGCATGAATTGAATATGTAATTCAATCTTAAAACGCAAAAAAATATTTTGCAATTGAAGCATAAATGAAACCCAAAATGAACAGAAATTGAATAAACAATCAATGACAACAAACATACAATAGATACTAATATAAATGAATGAATACATTTTAAAACGAGTGAAACTTAAATGAATATGCAAATCAAGCTTGAAACGAACAAAAATAATTACAAACAAGAGTTTGGATAACGCCTCCTCCTCTCAGTGTAAAGGTCTAAAACCTACTGCGACATTGGCACTTTACGGAAACCAAATTATATTACAAATATTTTCTTTTGTACTTAATATTGAAAATAAATATTAAAATTACAGTAACATTTTGAACTGATGATCTTTCAGCAATTAATATCATTATACATCAAATAGACAGTTTAATTTATTAGTTCTTTCTAAAATTGTTCAGGACGAATATAGTTTCACTACAAAAAAGACTTTAGATACTGTCCCCTTCCTTAACTGTAAAAACCTAAAGCCTATTGCGTCATTGGCTCTTCACTGAAAACGAATTATATTACAAATATTTTCTTTTCCAGTGCTTACTGCATTGAAAAATGAAAATAAAAATCACAGTGAAAAAATATCTTAAAACGGATTGATCTTTCAACAATTAATATCATTATATATTAAATATTCAATTTGATTTTTTTTTAAACTTTCCAAGACTGTTCAAAACACATGTAGTTTTCAGTAAAGCGCCAATGACACAGTAGGTTTCAGAAATTTCTCGTTTGTAGTTATTTTTGTTCATTTCAAGCTTGATTTGCATATTCATTATAAGTTTCACTTGTTTTAAAATGTATTTATTCATTTATATTAGTATCTATTGTATGTTTGTTTGCATTGATTGTCTATTTAATTTCTGTTTGTTTTGGTTTTCATTTATACTTCAATAGCAATTTTTTCCGTTTCAAGCTTGATATACATATTCAATTTAAGCATTATTCGCTTTAAGATTTATATATTCAGTTATGTTATTACTTGTTGTATGTTTTTTTGCTTTGATTGCTTATTTAATTTCTGCTCGTTACGGGTTTCATTTATTCTTTAATAGTAACTTCTCGTCGTTTTTGGTTTGTATTTTAATAGGTATTTGTATATGCTGATGTTAAGTTTAAAATGGCCTTTACTTTTCTTTGAAAAACTTCTTTAACGAAATTGTTTTTTAATTAATTTTGTTTCGGACTTAGAAAATTATTTAGCTTTTTTTTACATATCTTAAAATGACATGAAATAGGCTTGCAGCTGTACCAATTGTACTCTATGCTTGCTCATAGACACAACTGTATCAATATATATTGTCAGATACATGGGATAACATTGACCAAATCTAAGTATCAAAGCGAATAAATTTTTTCTATCAGCATCTTTGTCAGATACATCGGATAAAATTGACAAAATATAAGTATCAGTAAGTATCAGGGTGAATAAATTCTTTATCATCGTCTTTTGTCAGATATGCTTGATAAATTTGAGAAAATCTAAGTATCAGAGTGAATAAATTCTTTATCAAGGTCTTTTGACAGATATGTTTGATAACAACGACCAAATCTAAGTAACATAGTGAATAAATTCTTTATCAGCTTCTTTTGTCGGATACAACAGATAAAATTCATGAAATCTAAGTATCAGAGTGAATAAATTCTTTGTCATCTTCCTTTGTCAGATATGCCTGATACAATTGAGAAAATCTAAGTATCAGAGTGAATAAATTCTTTATCAATGCTATTTGACAGTTAGTTTTGACAGATACTTTTTTTTACTTTTTTTTCTTTTTAACATGACAATTTTTTTTCCACCTTTTTTATACATGTATTAAAACGACATGAAATATACGTAAAACAAAAAAATTCCATATTTAATATTTTCCGAATACAAAATGAGAATGATATAAATATTTTAGTCGTGACTTTAACTATTAGAAAAATAATATTTGTTGTAGCATTATTTAGACTGAATTTTTTTTGGACTTAGAAAATTGTTCAACTTTTTCTTACGTATCTTAAAATGACATGAAATATGCTTGCGTTTTTACCAATCGTACTCTATGTTTGCTCATAGACACAACTGTATCAACATCTATTGTCATATACATGGGATAACATTGATAAAATCTAAGTATCAAAGCGAATAAATTTTTTCTATCAGCATCTTTGTCAGATACATCGGATAAAATTGACAAAATATAAGTATCAGTAAGTATCTGAGTGAATACATTCTTGGTCATCGTCTTTTGTCAGATACACTTGATAAATTTGAGAAAATCCAAGTATCAGAGTGAATAAATTCTTTATCAATGTCTTTTGACGGATACGTTTCATAACACCGACCAAATCTAAGTAAAATAGTGAATAAACTCTTTATCAACTTCTTTTGTCAGATACATCAGATAAAATTCACGAAATCTAAGTATAAGAGTGAATAAATCTAATTATCATTTTCCTTTGCCAGATATACCTGATAAAATTGAGAAAATCTAAGTATCAGAGTGAATAAATTCTTTATCAGTGCTATTTGAAAGTCACTTTTGACAGATACTTTTGATAACACTGATAAGATTTAAGTATCAGAGTGAACAAATTCTTTATTAACATTCTTTATCGATATCATTTGTCGGATACGTCAGATAAAATTAACAAAATCTATGTATTAGAATGAATAAATTCTTTATCAAAATCCTTTGTTGAATAGTTTGGGAAAGAATTGGTAAGATTTAAGTATCAGAGCGAATAGATTCTTTATCAACAGCCTTTGTCAGAAATGTCAGTTAACATTATCAAAACCTAAGTGGCAGAGTGAATAAATTCTGTATCAACATCTATTGTCAGATATATGAGATAACATTGACGAAATCTAAGTAGCAGAGTGAATAAATTTTGTCTATCAGTATCATTATCGGATATATCGGGTAAAATTGACAAAATCTAAGTATCAGAGAATAAACTCTTTATCAACATCTTTTCTCGGATACGTCGGATAACATTGTCAAAATCTAAGTATCAGAGTGAATAAATTCTTTATCAAATTCTTTAGTCAGATATGTTGGATAACATTCTCAAAATCTAAGTATCAGAGTTAATAAATTCTTTATCAAATTTTTTTTTGGATACATCGTCATCCAATTATCATCATCATTTGTCAGATGCGTTCGATAGAATTGAGAAATCCAAGTATCAGAATGAATAAATTCGTTATCAATGTCTTTTGACAGATACGTTTAATAACATTGACAAAATCTAAGTATCAGAGTAAATAAATTCTTTAATAACATTTTTCTTATCGACATCATCTGTCGGATACGTCAGATAACATTGACAAAATCTATGTATTAGAATGAATAAATTCTTTATCAACATCCTTTGTCGGATACGTCGGATAAAATTTACAAAATCTAAGTATCAGAGTGAACAAATTCTTTATCAACATCCTTTGCCGGAAATGTCAGCCAACATTATCTAAGTCTCAGAGTGATTGAATTCTGTATCAACATCTATTGTCAGATACATGGGGTAACATTGACAAAATCTAAGTATCAGAGTGAATAAATTTTTCTATCAGCATCTTTGTCGGATAAATTGAATAAAATTGATAAAATATACGTATCAGATTGATTGAATTCTTTATGCATATCTTTTGTCAGATACGTCGGATAATTTTGTCAAAATCAAAGTATCAGATGAATGAAATCTTTATCAACTTCTTTTGTCTGTTGCATCAGATAATATTCACAAAATCTAAGTATCAGAGTGAATAAATTCTCTAACAACATCCTTTGCCAGATATGTTGGTTAAAATTATCAAAACCTAAGTGTCCGAGTGATGAAATTCTGTATCAACATATATTGTCAGATACATGCGATAACATTAATAAAATATAACTATCAGAGTGAATAAATTTTTGCTATCAACATCTTTGTCAGATACATTGGATAAAATTGACTAAATCTAAGTATCAGCGTGAATAAATTCTCTATCAAAGTCTTTTGATAGATAGGCTTGATAACACTGACAAAATTTAAGTATCAAAGTGAACAAACTCTTTATTAACATTCTATGTCGATATCATTTGTCAGACATGTCGGATAACATTGACAAAATCTGTGTATTAGAATGAATGAATCCCTTTATCGTCATCCTTTGTCAGATAAGTGGGATAACATTGAGAAAGTATAAGTATCAGAGTGAATAAATTCTTTGTAAATGTCTTTTGAAAGATACGTTTGATAACATTGACCAAATCTAAGTATCATAGTGAATAAATTCTTTATCAACTTCTTTTGTCGGATACATCAGATAACATTCACGAAATATGAGTATCAGAGCGAATTATTTCTTTATCATCGTCCTTTGTCAGATTTATCTGATAAAATTGATAAAATCTAAGTATCAGAGCGAAAAGATTCTTTATCAACATCCTTTGCCGGAAATGTCAGTTAACATTATCGAAACCTAAGTGTCAGAGTGAAAAAATTCTTTATCAACAACATTTGTCAGATACATCGGATAAAATTGACAAAATTTCAATATCATAGTGAATAATTTTTTATCATCATCTTTTGTCAGATACATCGAATAAAATTGATAAAATCTAAGTATCAGAACGAATAGATTCTTTGTCAACATCCTTTGCCGGATATGTCGGTTAACATTATCAAACCCTTAGTGTCAAAGTTACCAAATTCTGTATCAACATCTATTGTAAGATTTATCAATATCATTTGACAGATACGTTTGATAGTGTCAGAGTGAATAAATTCTTTATCATTGTATTTTGTCAGATATGATTGATAAAATTGAGGAAATCTAGGCATCATAGTGAATAAATTATTTATCAAAGTCTTTTAACAGATACATTTGATAACACTGACCAAATCTAAGCATCATAGTGAATAAATTCTATGTCAACCTCTTTGTTGGATAAATCAGATAACATTCACAAAATCTAAGTATCAGAGTGAATAAATTCTTCATCAACATGGTTTGTCAGATATGCTTGATAAAATTGAGAAAATCTAAGCATCAGAGCGAATAATTTCTGTATCAATGTATTTTAAAAGATACGTTTGATAACACTGACCAAATCTAAGTATCATAGTGAATAAACTCTATACCAACTTCTTTGTCGGATACATCAGATAACATTCACATAATCCAAGTATCAGATTGAATAAATTCTTTATCAATATCCTTTCTCGGATACATTGGATAACATTAACAAAATCTAAGAATCAGACTTAATAGTTTTTATCATCATCTTATTTGTCAAATACATCGGAGAAAATTGATAAAATATAAGCATCAGATAGAATAAATTCTTTATCGACATCCTTTGTTGGATACGTTGGATAATATTGACAAAATCTAAGTATCAGAGTGTGTCAGAGTGATTAAAGTCTTTATCAACATCTATTGATGGACACATACGATAGCATTGAGAAAATCTAAGTATCAGAATGAATAAATGCTTTATCAACATCTATTGTCAGATATGTTGGATAAAATTGGCAAAATCTAAGTATCAGAGCGGATAAATTCTTTATCATCCTCATATGCCGGATACGTCGGTTATCCGGATAAATTGATAAAATCTAAGCATCAGATTGAATAAATTCTTTATCGGCATCTTTTGTCAGATATGTCACATAAAATTATCAAAATCTAAGCATCAGTTTGAACAAATCCCTTATCAACTTTTGTTGGATACATCAGATAGCATTCACAAAATACAAGTATCAGAGTGAATAAATCCATTATCATCATCATTTGTCAGATACGCTTGAATAAGTTTGAATAAATTTGTCAGATATGCTGAGTGAATAACCTCTATATCAACATCATTTGTCGGATACATAGAATAACATTGACAAAATCTAAGTGTCAAGGTGAAGAAATTCTTTATCATTATCCTATTCTGAATACGTCAGATAATATTTTCAAAATCTAAAAATCAGAGTGATTACATTCTATATCAACATCGTTTTTGTGGAAAAATAATATGAAATTGACAAAATATAAGTGTCAGAGGGAATAAATTTTTTTAATAAACGGCCTATGTCAGATACATTGGATAAAATTGGCAAAATATAAGTATCGGAGTGAATAAATTCGTTTTCAACGTCTTTATTGGATACATCAGATAACATTCATAAAATATAAGTTTTGTTAATTTTGAATTTATGCACCGTTGCGTTGAATATAGGTTAGACTGATTTTAGATGGCAGCACACCCGCTCAGACGCACAGTAATAGTGAGAGAGACATGGAAAAGTTAGGTTAATTTAGGTTCACTTAGAGTAGAGCACCACTCTAAGTGAAACTAAATTAACCTGACTTTTGGGTTTCACTCGTTTTAATATTTATTTATTAATTTAAATTAATATCTATTGCATGTTTGTTTACATTGATTGTTTACTTAAAAAAGTTTCACTCGTTTTAAGATTTATTTATTAATTTACATTAATATCTATTGTATGTTTGTTTGCATTGATTGTTTATTTAAAAAAAATTATAAAAAATCAACTAAAAACCCTTGCCCTGAGGGTTGTGGGGGAGTGTCCTCCTCAAAAAGATATTTTCTATATGGAAATCAACTACGCTTAACAAAATGGCTATCTAAAAATTTTGATTGGATGTGTTTCGGGAAATGGTGGGCGTGGAAGGAGTGTTCCAATCACTTTCCAATCACTTTTGACAATTAAAAAGGGTACAAGCCACTCCAATTTCTAATTGAATGAGCCCTTTTTGAAGTTTCTACGACAACTTCTTCGATAAAAATTGCGCTGGTCTAAAGGAAAAATAAATAAATAATACCTTGTACCAACATCGTTCTTATATGCCCCCAGGGCATAACTTAAAACCCTTGCCCTGAGGGCTGTGGCGGAGTGTCCTCCTCAAAAACATAACTTCTATCAAGAAATAAACTATGCTGAACAAAATGTTTATCTCAAACTTTTGATTTGATGTGCTTTTAGCAAAAAGGTGGGCTTGAGAGGGGAGTTAGTTGTCCTCCAATCACTATCGACTATTTAAAAGGGTACTAGCCCTTTGAATTTCCAATCAAATGCACTCTTTTTAAGTTTCTATGACAAAGCTTTCAATAAAAGCCTTATATGCACCCAGGGCATAACTTGTAACCCTTGCCCTGAGGGCTATGAGGGGGAGGGGTTGTCATCCTCAAAGACCAGAACTTACAACTACGTTGAACATAATGGATATCTCAATTTTTTTATTGGATGTGTTTCGATAAATGGTAGGAGTGAGAGGGGGATTAGTTTCCCTCCAATCACTTTCGACTATTAGAAATGGCACTAGCCCTTTGAATTTCCATTCAAATGAGCCCTTTTTCAAGTTTCTACGAAAAAGCTTTCAATGAAAACCTTATATGCCCCCAGGGCATAACTTACAACCCTTCCCCTGAAGACTTTGGAGGGAGTGTCCTGCTCAAAGGTATAATTTCCAGAACTCTCAACTACGTTGAACAAAATGGCTATCTCAAAATTTTGATTGGATATGTTTGGGGAAATAAGAAGGGGTGTTAGTTGCCTTCCAATCACTTTTGACTATTAAAAAGGGCACTAGTAATTGCAATTTCCAATCGAATGAGCCCTTTTTGAAGATTCTACGACAAAGCTTTCTATAAAAACTTTATCTGCCCCCAGGGTATAACTTACAACCCTTGCCCTGAGGGTTATGGAGGGAGGGGTTGTCATCCTTAAAGACCTAATTTCCAAAACTTTCAACTGCGTTGAATAAAATGGCTATCTAAAAATTTTGATTGGATGTGTTTGGGGAATAGGTGGGCGTGAGATGTGGGTTAGTTACCATCAAATCACTTTAGACTATTAAAAAGGGCACTAGCCCTTTGACTTTACAATCGAATGAGCCTTTTTTCAAGTTTCTACAACAAAGATTTCGATAAGACCTTATATACCCCCCGGGCATAACCTATAACCCTTGCCCTGAAAACTGCGGGGAGATTGTTCTGCTCAAAGGTATAATTTCCTGAACTTTAAACTGCGTGGAACAAAATGGCTATCTAAAAATTTTGATTGGATATGTTTGGGGAAATGGTGGGCGTGGAAGGGGTGTTAGTTGCCTTCCAATCACTTTCAATTATTAAAAAGGGCACTAGCCATTTCGATTTCCCATCCAAAGAGCCCTTCTTGAAGTATCTACGACGACGCGTTCTATAAAAAACCTTATATAACCCCAGGGCATAACTTACAACCCTTGCCCTGAGGGCTGTGGGGGATCGTCCTCCTCAAAAACATAATTTCTATCTGGAAATCAACTCTCATCGTAGCTGCTAAGTCTGGCTTCTTCTGAAGCTGTATGAGCTTCCACTCGTCATCCAAAACCTCTAATCTTGAGACACCAACTTGCAATTTTGTAACTATTAAACCAACTTCTTTTGAACTTCTCGTTGTTTTTTCTCTATGGGATGAAAGTATCTGAAGCTCTTCAGGAGTCTCGCAGAGTTGCTGTTAGAGATAGTGTCTTTTAGCCAGAAGAAAGCTCAAGCTCTGAAGTGCTCACGTACCCTCATCAAGGAAGACTCTTTATCACGTTCTTCAACATCTTTCAGGTAACTAAAAGACAACACGATGTCTGCTCAGTTCTTCATATTTGACAAACCATCAATTGGTTTAGCATCTAGCCTCTTAGCCATTGTTTAAGCACCCTTTCCGTTCAAGATACGTTCCACATAGGAGTAATATGAGCTCCCTCAGCTCCGCAAACAAGAGATGGATCAGTGGATCATCACACAAAACTTTTTCAGTGAACTCTGCAAAGCAGTCACCACTGCCTGTAACTCTGCCTTCATAGTTAGACTCTTAAGCAGCCTGGAAATCAACAGATACGAGTTTGAATTCCTAAATATTAGTTTCTATTAGGGAGAAACTTCAGAAAATTCTTAATCAATGGTTCCCATTCAAGAGAACCCTTGGCAAAGCTGGGCCAAGTGTAAGCCATTTGGTAGGCACGTGCTTTAGAAACCCTACAGTTATTACATTAATATCTTTCTGTATCTTCCGAAGGTCTTCTAATCTAGCTGACCAGCCCCAAAAGAAATAGTTCACTGCGATCACCAGCTTTAAAACATCGTCCGCAATGGTTTCTAGTCCTTTTAGGAAAGTATTATGAAAAGCGCAAATCTTGCACTACCTAATATGTAACAATCATTTGCTTTGATCTCCAGTTATTTGAACTTACTCAGTGTTCATAAAGCACCAAATTTTTTTAGTTACTCCTGTGTTAAACGCACTCTTTTATATACGGCAATGGAAACCAGTCACGAAAAAAAAATGGTTTTGACGGGCTAATTTAAGACACCGCTATAGGGTAATACAATGTATAGCGTGGTTTTCATTGCGTATACGATATTTAAACTGTTGTTTTTTGGGGTTTAGGGAGGGGGGAAAGGTACCTACTTTAGGTTGCGTAATAATATATGCTATGCTTTACCCCCGCCCCCCCCCACCCGTCCTAATGTGCAAATATGTAGTCCAAATTTGTTTCTAAACTATTATATATTCATCCTATTTTATTCTATTTCATTAGCATTAACCAAACTAGCAGTATATAAAAGAGTGCGTTTAATACATGAGTACCCTTTTTTAGTAACGAATGGTCCGTCACTCCCTATCATAAGAAGGTTTTCGAAGCTTAAATTTGCTTGAACAATTGCCCTCACAAGCTCACGTTTTAAATCTTTTGCTTTTGTGGGACCATTGAAATTGGTAGCTAAGAGTAAGAGAGAAGTTGAAGGCAAAGAGTCTCCACTGGCGTTAACGCAAGAAGACTCTGCTATCCGTAGCTGCAAAAGATTTAACTTATTGTGCACGTTTTGCTGATGACCTTCTGTTCTAGCATAATTCATCAGAGCTTGTGTGCCGTTTGAGCAGGTCAACTTACAGATACGCAAACAGCAGGGAAATGCAGTAGCATCACTGAGTACTTCAGTGCTACCATATCATAATAGGGTCGACCTCTGGGATCGTGTTTTGACAGCCATTCTTTCAAAAATTTGAACTCCCCATTGTGGAGGTCTCACTTCAGTATGAAGTTACTGAAAAAAGGAAAACAAAATGAAATATAAGCTCAATTTCACGTAAAAATAAAAAAAGAACTATCTTTACTTTATCACGCAATTGATCCAGAAAAATCTTATTTCCATGAACATTGAAACCTTCATATACGTCAAGGATACAGATTTAAAAAATCTTTAGAAAGTTTTACAATTGATGAGGGATCAGATGTCCCACAACATCGAAACTCGTGAATAAGGACCAGGACAAGTTAAGCATGAAAAACTACTATGAAAAAGCAAATGGGACCAACATTAATCACTTCAAATATACTATGCAAACTGATCTCTATCTGCCTCCGTCTGAAAGGACATCAGCTAATAGCATAATCTTGGACATCAGTGGCAAGGATTGGCAATCCCTTTTGCTGCTTTCACTTACATGTAACAGTTTACATAAAATAAAAACAAAAACCAGAATAGGACTTCTAAGGGATACAAGAAGACAGCCCTTAGCCATTTATGCTGCAGCATAGATAAAGCCTTCTGTTGTTGAACTTATACGAAGTAGAGACGATGACCAGAGCTGTAGCCTTACCATTTTGGTAGAAAATCAAATCTTAGAACTTACCTTGTCAGTTCGCCTTGTGAACGCAAGAATGTCTTTTAACCGCACTTTTTAAAATTCCGAAAAAAACGCAATTGAAAAAGCCAGTTTTTGTGGAGCTGAACGTATGGTAGATAGAAAAACGGATGACACGCCAATTTAAAGCCACTAGTAAGGGAAAATTCTTGGTAGAATTTTGGTCCTGTTAATGAGATTTAATCGGTCAAAAGGTCAAACAAAAAACAGATATGACATTTAAGCCCGCCCTTTTTTGCTGCTGAAGTATTTACGACAAAAGTGCAGACATCGCTTGGGTTTCTTTTCCATTTTTTTACAACAATTCTTCATCAATACTCTCTCAGAACTGCCAAGGCTTATATTAAAGCCCAGACGTGGCGTTTCTTTCTTCCTGTACTACTTTGGTCGTTTAAACTGAATTTAATACAAAGTGATTATAATACAACTTCAGAAATTTCGACTACTTGGTAAAAAACAACAAAAAAGCAAGGTAACTTATTGGGTCTTTACTAGCTGCCTTTCCCCTTTCTCATATTTTTTTATGGAGGGAGGAGGGTTGCAGCTTCTTCGTCTTGGCATGCTCTCTGTACTGCATTGAGTGGGTGGTTGTTGTCTCGATTCATGTTTGCAAAAACACACTTGTAGTACTTTGCATTTAGAGGAGACATAAACCTGTAGGCTGATTGCACATTTTATTATTTCAAAAGGAATAACAGGTTTGAAATACAGCAGCTTTGGGACAAAAGAAACTAAACAACTTTTGTGGAAGAAGAAAGACACTTCTTCCACAAAAGTTGTTGAGTTTCTTATGTCCCAAAGCTACTACAAGTGTGTTTTTCCAAACATGAATCGAGACAACAACCACCCACTCACTGCAGTACAAAGAGCATGCCCAGACAAAGAATCTGCAACCCTCCTCCCCCCATAAAAAAATATGAGAAAGGGGAAAGGCAGCTAGTAAAGACCCAATAAGTTACCTTGCTTTTTTGTTTTTTTTTACCAAGTAGTCGAAATTTCTGAAGTTGTATTATAATCACTTTGTATTAAATTCAGTTTAAACGACCAAAGTAGTACAGCAAGGTAGAAACGCCACCTCTGAGCTTTAAGATAAGCCTTGGCAGTTCTGACAGAGTATTGATGAAGAATTGTTGTAACAAAATGAAAAAGAAACCCAAGCGCTGTCTGCACTTTTGTCGTAAATACTTCAGCAGCAAAAAAGGGCGGGCTTAAATGTCATATCTGTTTTTTCTTTGACCTTTTGACCGATTAAATCTCATTAACAGGACCAAAATTCTACAAAGAATTTTCCCTTACTAGTGGCTTTAAATTGGCGTTTCATCCGTTTTTCTATTTACCATACATTCAGCTCCACAAAAACTATTTTTTTCAATTGTTTTTTTTTCGGAATTTTAAGAATCTTGCTTTAAAGCCGAAGAAATAGAATCTTTATGCTGTAACAATCTCATTTCTAAACTCTGGTTAGTACGTCCCACATATGAGCTTCCGCAAGTACATGGGATCTGATAAATCCCACTTTGTTGCTCCAATGAAGTTAGATCCTTACCAGAATCCTCGAAAACCTAATTTCCAGAACTTCAATTACGTTGAACAAAATGGCTATTTCAAAATTTTGATTGAATGTGTTTGGGGAAAAGGTGGGCGTGAGAGGGGGTTAGTTGCCCTCCAATCACTTTCGACTATTAAAAAGGGCTCTAGCCCTTTGAATGTCCAATCGAATGAGCCTTTTTTGAAGCTTCTACGACAACGGCTTCTATAAAACCTTATATGCCCCCAGGGCATAACTTGCCCTGAGGGCTGTGCTGGTGTCCTCCTCAAAAACATAATTTCTATCTGGAAATCAACTACGCTGAACAAAATGGCTATCTCAAAATTTTGATTGGATATGTATGGGGAAATGGTGGGCGTAGAAGGGGAGTTAGTTGCCTTCCAATCACTTTCGACTATTAAAAAAGGCACTAACCGTTCCAATTTCAAATCGAATAAGCTCTTTCCGAAGTTTTTACGACAACTACTTCGATACGAAGTGTCCTGGTATGAAAAAAAAGAATAATACATTGTGCCAACATCGTTCTTTACTTAGGCACCGCTATTGCGCTGCCTATGATATTTTTAATTCGTAAGAACTATTTTGTATTTGTATGACCTATATTTTATTTAATGTAAACTATTTTGTATGAACTATTTTGGACTTAATGAGAACTTTTTATATTTTTTAGGAATTATATTGAATTTTGTTGCAACTGTTTTGTATTTTGTAAGAACTTTGCTGTTTTGTAAGAAGTATTTCGCATTTTGTAAGAAATATTTTATATTTTCTGAGAATCATTTTGCATTTTTTGTAACTGTCTTGTATTTTCTAAGAACTATTTATGTTTGCTGTAATATATACCGTTATAATAGATAATAATTATGTTCGTTATAATAAAGAGCATTATTTGGCTTTTTTATGAGATATTTTGTAACTGTAAGAACTATTTTGTATTTTATAATAACTTTTTTTGTTTTGTAAGAACTATTTTGGATGTTGTTAGATCTTTTATATACTCTGTAAGAGCTAGATTTACTTTTGTAAGTACTATTTGTATTTCTAAGAATCCTTTTGCATTTTTGTAACTATTTTGCATTTTTTAAGAACTATTTTATTTTCATTAAAATCATTATTTGAATTTTGTATGAAGTATTTTGTAATTAAAAGAACTATTTTGTATTTATAATTTCGGAGACAACACTGCCTTTCCATGACGATAAAATAAAACTTCAAAATAGGGATAAAATCCTTTTTAATAGACATTGTATAGAAATTTACAAATAATACCAGATATTTCGGTCACATATACTGTGACCGTCATCAGTAATAAAACTAAACTAAAATAATTTAAAACAAAAGCTTATATACGAAATCAAATAAAACTACATATTTTTTAATTCTCTAATTCCTTTCAAAGCAAAGGCGGAAGCTAGAAGCAAAGGCGGGAGCTTCAACGCAGTTTCTTGTACCCTAAAATATATGGACTTCCCGAAATTCATAAGCCTAACCTACCTTTACGACCAATTGTGTCAAGTACAAGGTCACCAACAAGTGTTTTGAGCAAGTGGTTAGTGTCAATCTGTAAACCACTTTTGTCTTCACAAATTTCGTACATTAAGAATTCTTCGAATTTGGTTGAAAAACTGAAAAAAGTAGAAATTTCTTCAAGTTCTTTGCTTTCAAGCTTCGACATTATATCAATGTACACAAATATTGATGTAGTAGCAGCCGAAACTCTTCTAGAAAGAAAGCTCTTACGAAATTTGGATTTGATTAGTGGCAAAAGAAATTTGGAATTTTCTGTAATTATGTATTTAGTAAGGTTGTGCAATGAGTTCTCTTAGTTTTTTTCAATTCAGGTGGGACTATTTCAAACAAATAAATGGTTTACCTATGGGGGCTCCTTCATCCCCTTTATTAGCTAATATTTTTATGGAGAATATTGGAACAATTGCGTTAGATTCATATTTTTTGGGGCCGGTATATGGAATACATAATTTCAGTATGGGATTATGGGGAGGAGGAATTAAAAGGATTTTGGGAACATCTTAATTGTTTGGGGGAGGGGCATTAAAGTTTACTGTTGAATTAGAAGAGGATGGGAAACTTCCTTTTCTTGATGTTCTTCTTTTGAAAAATTAAAATGGGTCTGGATTTTAAAATTTACACAAACCGACAAATGACAATAGATTGTTGTCTTATTGTTCTGGTCACGCTCCCCAAGTAAAAATTGGTTTGATCGTTTCTTTAACTGACCGGATCTTTAGTATTTGCTCTCCAAAAATTTTTGAGGATGAGTTGTCTTTTCTAAGGAAAATACTAATAAGCAACGTGTATCCAGAGTGATTAATTAACCAGACTTTTTCAAGAGGAAGAAAAAGGTTTCTAGAGAAGTCTAAGGAAGAGATGTCTAAGGAAGTCTTGGAGACAACTCGGGAGAAGGATGTTTTTGTTCCTTACCATATGGACCCGGGCCAAGTGAAAAACTTAAAGAATTTTACAGAGTAATGGTCTAAGGGTAGCTTTAAAGAGTAATAATACTTTGGGTAGTTTTCTAAATTCTGAGAAGGATCTAACTTCATTGGGGCAACAAAGTAGGGTTTATCAGTTCCCATGTCCTTGCGGAAGCTCATATGTGGGACGTACTAACCAGAGTTTGGAAATGAGATTATTAGAGCATAAAGTTTTCTATTTCTTCAGCTTTAAAGCAAGATTCTAAGTCTGAAGATTTTACTTCAGCCCTTTCAGAACATATTTTCGATTGTCCAGACCATTTTATTTTGTTCGAGAATGTGTCTTTGATTTCTAGGGATCGGGGTTTAAAGCAAAACTTTCGTGAAACTCTTGAAATAAAGAAAATCTTATTCAAGAATATTGCTTTGAATCGGGATACAGGTGAATTTGGGCTGAACTCTATCTATGATAATTTATTAAAATCTGACAGAGTAAAGTTCAGTTCACCAAATGTAGTTGACTTTTGTCCAAATGTTATATCATTGAACGCTATTGAACCAAATCCAAGAAGGTCAAAGAGGCTAGCTTCCGCAATTGCTTTGAAAAGAATTAGAGAATTAAAGAATATGTGGTTTTATTTGATTTCGTATATAAATTTTGTTTTAAATTGTTTTAGTTTAGTTTTACTACTGATGGTGATCACTGTATATGTGACCGAAATATCTGGTATTTTTTGTGAATTTCTATACACCGTCTATTAAAAAGAATTTTATCCCTATTTTGAACTTTTATTTTAATATTTTATATATATATATATAATATTTTATATATATATATATATATATATATATATATATATATATATATATATATATATATATATATATATATATATATATATATATATATATATATATATATATATATATATATATATATATATATATATATATATATATATATATATATATATATATATATATATATATATATATATATATATATATATATATATATATATATATATATATATATATATATATATATATATATATATTTTTTTCTATATATATATATATATATATATATATATATATATATATATATATATATATTTTTATATATATATATTATATATATATATATATCAGGTTGTGTGATATAACTATTTGTACTATTTCATTTGGATTGGATTATTTCATTTGGATAACTAGAAGGCATTTATTGGAAAGTGGGGGGACTTAAAAAAGCCCCCCTTGCGGGAAAGTCTTTGTATTGCAACTATACATTGAGATTTGATTACTCTTGGACCTACGATGGCTGAAAGTGAAAAAAATATTTTGAATCCGTTACTGAATTGTGTTACGAGAGCACTTACAGATGGAATAAAATTGGACTGTATCGTAAGAGCGTGTGTTGCTTTCTATCCACATAAAGATGTTATAAAGGCAAAGCAAATCCTTCATACTGAGTTGAATATTACGAACCGTCTTGTGACCTACTCTAAAGATGAAGACAATATCATTGAAATGTACAAACTTCTAGTAGCAGCTGCGAAAAATAATGTCAGCATGCCAAAATTTGTCATCTTTGACCCCTGCTCGGTTCCTGTCATTGGAGATGCGGTGAATGCAATAGGTACTGCCAAAGTAAATGAACTCTCTCAGAAGTTGATAGTTTTTTAGCAACCCAGTCCGTCCAGCCGTCAGTATTTTCACAAGCAGTCGCAGTGCACCTGAGACGTCCAAGCCCAAAGATACTTCCTATTCTGTTGTCTTGAAAAATCCCCCCAAGGAACTCAATGGCTCAAATGACCGGAAAGCTTTCATTGACAGTTTCTGTGAAAATGCAAATGCCATTAGCGAACTTCGCAAATCTGCAAACAAATGGAAGCTTGTAGTCAGGTCGAAAGCTGCAGCAGCAAAAATCGTTGAGAAAGCGAAATCTTCCAAGCCCGATCTCAAAATGCTGTTCGAGAACCCCTGCACATAGCTGTGCTTCGAAATGTCCCTGAGTATATAAACTGTGAAGGACTAAAAAATCTAATCCCCAATAGTATGAAGACAGGACAATGCAGAAAATCCCATTCTTACAAAGTGTATTTTGACAATATCAGTGAGCTCCAACAATTTCTGAGTGTTTCGGTGATTATCGGCTACGAGCGTCTACCTGCTGATCTGTTTAAGTTCTTGCCAAGACGATGCTATAACTGTCACAAAATTGGTCACTTCGCTTTCCAGGGTACGGCTGAACCTTTATGCTCTAGATGTGCCTCAAATGAACATCGTTCTACGTGATATGAACCATGCAGACAGCCGACATTCTGCGTTGAATGCAAAATCGGCAGTCACAAGTGTTACAGTGTAAAATATCCCTCAAACAGTAATCCACAAAGGAAATGACATCTGAAGCTTCTGCATTCAAATGTTTATCATGGAACATTAATGGCTCGTTCGCGAATAAAATTCCGATTTTAGATGTTGTATTTGAGCAAAATGAAGTTGTCTGTTTACAAGAACATTTCGTCACAAGCCGCAGCAAAAGTTTTCTTAGTTTTAATAGTTCAGTATCGGTTTATTCACTTTTCAGCAAAGCAGCTAAGTAGAAAAGGGCTACCCTCCGGTGGTATTGCCACTTTTGTTCGTTCGACTCTAAGATCTAGTGTATTTGACGTCAATGAAAATTTTCTAGAGATTCGTGTTGAGGGCTGTGTTCTTATTAATGTATATTTGCCTACAAATTACCACAATGAGCGTTCGGAGCGTGCTTTTACTTATTCTAGAGATAAACTCGGTCACTGAATTAATCGTATTAATGCATATTAATATATGCATTAATGCATATTAGTTGGTGACTTCAATTGCGATTTGAATGAACCGCTCTTATCTAGGTCTTTAAGTTATACGTTGTTGCTTAGTATTTTTGGAGGCCAGTTTGATCTCAAGTGCAAAGATTTAAATTTTACATACGTTTACACCTCAATGTCTACATCAGATCTCGATCACGTCTTTGCGTCCGCAAATCTCAGGATTTCGCCTGTCAAGGTTGTGCATGATTTTCATCTATCTGATCACTTACCAATACAGTTCTCAGCCGAGATTCCTTGCCACAGCTCAGATACACAAACACAAACAACTTCGAAAATACCTCCTAGGTCTCACCGTGATTGGCGTAAAACTAACCCTGTTTTATTTCATGAAGAAGCCGCCAGAGTCCTTAGTAAGATCCGTGCCCCTTTCCATCTTCTCTCTAGATTAACTGCTCTTTCAAAGGAGGAAACACAACTATCAATCGATATTTATTGCAGAGAAATTGGCCATGCCCTTCGCTGTGCTGAAAAAGATGCCGTCCCTCTAAGTAGACCCAGTCATCCTACCCTTCCTGGCTAGTCTGAAAATACAGATTTAGTGGATACCCATTCTAAAGCTAAATTTTGGCTTCAACTTTGGATTTCTTGTGGACGACCCTGTTCGGGGGTAGTCAATTCAATCCACCTGCTCACAAAAAGAAAATTCGCGAAGGAGCTAAAAGCTGACAGAAAAAAGATGATAGATATCGAATCTACAAGGGCCAAAATTAATCCTTCTCTCCTTTGGCGTTTTCTGCCCTCTAAAAGCGATGAGTCGTTGTCCGCATCTGCTATCTCAGATTCTGAATGGTACGCATACTATGGGTCAGAATTTTTCCCTCCTGACCCAGCCCTCAACGAAAGATACGAAGCTGAGTTGTACGACTTCTTAGATAGTTGTCCTCCGGGTGATTATGTTGTAACAGAGGGAGCTGTATGCAAGGCCATCTCTCACCTAAAACCTAAACAATCTTTCGGGATTGATGAGATCAGCGCACTCCATCTAAAAAGTGGTGGGTCCGCTCTTATTAGTCACGTAACTCTCCTGATGCAGATTATCCTCATTCAGGGCAGTGTCCCAACCACTTTCTCAATTGAAGATCTTACGCCAGTTCCTAAAAACAGAAAAATTACCATGCAATGCTCCACTTTCCATCCAATCACGAATGCTACTTCTCTTTGCAAGTATTTGAACTTTTATTCGTAGATGAGTTTGAGAAACTGTGTTGCAGTCCACCAAGACAATTCGGTTTCCATCGCGGTATTGGTTGTGCTGAAGCGCTCCATGTCATTGCATATACACACAAATCAGGAGAACGCCTAACGATCGGTGGCTTAGACCTGCAGAGAGCGTTTGATTCATTGATTCATGCGCTTATGTTGTTAAACTCAGCTAAAAGAGGAGTGAACTCAAATATCATTCGGGCTTTCCGTGATCTTTACTCTCGCCTTCACGTGCGACTCAAGCTCCCTCCCGATAAAGGCCTTCCGCCAGCCCCAGCTTTGATACCAGTCCGTAAAGGTGCCCGCGAGTGGACAGTTTTATCCCCCCAATATCTTCAACAACTACATTATTGAGCCTCAAGACAGCTGTCCTTCATCATGCATTCTCACTTCCATTGACATCTCCCTAGTATGCTATGCTGATGACACGCTGAATCTCAGCCGGACGCTTAACCGCCTTTCAGAAATATTCTCATGTCTACAGTCCAATTACGACAAAGTCGGTCTGAGATTTAACTCCCAAAAGTCGGAAGTCTTGCTATACAATTGGAAGAATGACCCTCCTACTAATGTCACACTAGGTGATTGCTCAGTAAAACCAGTTGATAAAATAGTACATCTGGGGCTGCCAATAGGTACCTCATTACAGCATACCCGCTCCCTCCTGATCTCACATCTTGAACAGCGAATTTCCAGCTCCTATGCTTTGACCGTTAAATCCACTCTAAGATTTAACCGTCTACTGGCAAGTATTTACAACGCTACCGCTCTGCTGGAAATTACCCCTTTCTGGAAATTATTGGCAAACCATGAAAAGTCTAAAATCCGCTCTTTATTTTTCCGTTTTGCCAAGTACCTACTGAAATTGCAACTGTGGACAAAAAATAGTCTTCTGATTCGGCACTACAACCTAGCGGACCCAAATCTAGCTGTTGAGACACTTATTAGCCGGCAAAAAAGAAAACCAACAATTCTAAAGCACGAGTGGGCAAGTTTGCTTGTTTAATTTTCCCTCTTGTTTCCTTTTTTTCCTCCTTTCAGAAGTTGTTGTCCTTGTTGCTATTTTTGAAGAAGTTGTTGTTTCTGCTGTAATTTTTGACCATGTTATCTTTCTGTTTCGTCTTTTCATACTATCTTGTATACTATTTAAGAGGTTGTTGCTTTTGTTGTTATTTTTTAATATGTTTTCTTTTTGTTTCTTCTTGACGCATTTTTGTATACTCTGTCATTGTACATTTACTGTATAAGATGGGTTTTCAATATATTACTATTATTATCATAAAGAAAGAAAAACGAGCAAAAATGGGGTTTTTAAAGGCCAAATCAAAATACTGAAAAACCATTTTTTTAGTATTTTCATTTGGCCTTTATAAACCCTATTTTTGCTCGTTTTTCTTTCTTTATGTTATGTCAGGCCAATGTGGTTAAAGAAATTATCTTTATTATTATTATATGTATATATATATAATATATATATATATATATATATATATATATACATAAATATATATTAATTTTTTTTTGCTGAGGACAGCCCTTGAATATAGGGTCGAAATATTCATTCGAGGTTTGAGCTTCACTATCATACAAAAAATACCAGTTGTTCTACCTTTTGTTTGTGCTTACGATGGAAAGGCAGTATGGTCTTTATTGCTGTTTTATAATTTATATTTGTATATTTTGTAAGAATAATTTGATTTTATAAGAACCATTTTGGGTTTTGAAAGAACTAGTTTGTATTTTGTATGAAGCTATTTTGTGTTTGGCAAAAGCTATTTTCTATTTTGTGGGAACAATTTTGTATTTCATAAAAACTGGTTTTTAAACACTATTTTGAAACTATGTAACTAGTATTTTGTGTTTTGTTCAAGCTATTTTGTATATATATATATATCATATTTTGTATTTTTTAGGAAATATTTTGTATTTTTAGAACTATTCTGTATTTTAATAGAACTTTTTGTATTTTGTAAGAACTTTTTTGTTATTTATAACTATATTGAATGTCTTAGGTATTATTTGTGATTTATAACAATGATCTATCTTTGTAAGAACTATTTTGTAGGAATTATTTTGCGTTTTGTATCAGGTATATTCAATTTTGTAGATAATATTTTGCCCTTTTATGAATAATATAAGTATTTTAAAAGGTTGTTTTCAGATTCATAGGGTAGAAAAGGGAAAATTTATAGCAAATTATTTTTTCTTATTCAGCCAATGTTTTTTCCATTTTCATCAATATGAAAATGGCTACAATAAAAAACTTCATTATTGGACACTGTACAGATTGTACCAAGAATTAAAAAAAAATTCTGCACACTCAAAAAACACAATCATAATAAATCTTCAATTTACCGCAGATGGGATAATTTTATAGGCATAGCCCTGAACCCTATAGTGAGTCATATTAAATGAGCAGTAAGTTGAACCCGACGGTGGTTTGGTCACTTAATTCACGTGCCGGCAGAAGCAAGCACAATTTTCAGTTTTGATCATCCTGAACATGGCTGGAAGCGCCTCCGTGGAAGACTCCGGTTCAGACGGAGGGACAGCCTTACCCAGTACCTCTACATGATCGGTGCTGATTTCAAGAAGCAATCATGCTTGAGCAGGACCGTTCGGAATGGAGGCGAAGAGCCGCATCTCTCTACGCTGAACCACCAAAAGAAGCTTCAAGTCAAGTAAGTAAGTCACATTGTTGCTGAAATAACAACTAAAACCCTCCTAGAATACATTTTCATTGAAGAAAAAAACTTAATCCTTCGAAAACTTAGTTAAAAATTAAATAACTGATTTTGTCTAATTTTGTAAACTGTTGCCCTTAACCTCAATGACAAAAACTAGATTATTTAAAATTTGTAAAACCTCTTAACTATTAGACTGGAATGATGAATAAAACACCCGTTTTTTATGACTTTTACTAATCTATATTTCTAAACTTTTGGATATGCCACAAAAATTGGTGTTTTTTGGTCTGAAAATTCAGGTTAAACATAAAACAAAAATTGTTATTAAATTGTCACTCTCAAAATAATTTCTATTAAGAACAAAGTAATAAAAGTTACTAAAACAAACATTACACTTCTTATATTAGGGCTAGACCACTCCTAAAGTTCCAGTTATAATTGTTCAGTCGATATTACTTTCACTTTACTGTAGTTGACTTTATTGTAGTCAACACTACAGCAAATGATTTAAGGAATAATATTGAACAAGTTTTTTTTTTCAAAAATGGTATTTGCAAAAATAAATTAAGCTTAAAAAAATCCACCAATTTCCCCACCATGGGGTTATTTAGAGGTAATTTTTAAATCCCTCACTGCTTCCGGCCCTTGAACATAAGAAAATGTTTAAGGTATAGCCAATTTATTCAAACTATGTGAGATCTACAAAATGTTTAAATACAGAAAAACAAATATTATTTTAAGTTAAAAATACTAACAAAAATAGCAGAAATCAAGTCTCGAATATATATATATATATATATATATATATATATATATATATATATATATATATATATATATATATATATATATATATATATATATATATGTATATATCCATGTTGAGTATATATACTAAAAAAAATAAAACTTTTACGTAGTTAAAGTTTATTAAATTACAAAATTATAGAAATACAACCTTTTTTTAAATTTTACCCAGTCTACCCTACCAACCTGTAGTATTTCCTTCTCAACAGCCCCAACTGTACTACTTCTTCTTACTGGGTGATTGCTAGTTGCAGTTAAAGCAATAATATAGAATAAAGGGGCCTAGGAATTTTATAGATTAAAAAATTCATGGCAAATTTCTATTTTAGGGGCTTTTTGCTATCTTGGAAAGCAGTTGAATTAATTGAAATAATGTTAAGAGGATCAGCCTTGTTTATTTATAAATTTTTTATGGCTAATCAGTGTGTTCAGATCTTATCTCTTTTGAAAGAAAACAATATTAAGGTAAATCTGAGGTCTCTGATATTACTTCTTAGGCTGTTTTTTCTTTGCAAACCTCTTCTTTTATTCTTTTCTGATCAATAACTCTGAAATTATTCATCCAATTACTAAGCTTTTTTATTACTAACTCATTTTGGTTAAAAAAACTGGGTTTCTCTTGTGTTCACTAGTCATTACTAGATGACAGCAATGATTACATTCTTTGGGAATTTTGACCTCCCGGTATATTATATTGACTTTAGATTCAATGAAGTCTATTTCTTATCCTAAATTTCATGACAAATTCTGGTACCATATTTTTTCTAGTCAGATTTTTTTTTTCCAAGGAGGAATAGCTTTGTTTTCGCCATTTTGAGGGATCTGAAGCTTCGTTAAGGTGCAACATTAAGGCTTAAACATTGGGATATTTAGTAATGTTATATTTGAGTAGGGTCTTTAATACCAAGCAAATCAGGTGTTGAGCAATAGTCTGGATAAAGTACTTCCTCCTATCCAAATCAATTTAGACCTCTGGCTGGAAGCAGAATAACCTGCTTTTTTTAGAAAGATGAAAAAATTGTGGGTCCGTTCAATCTTTAGTCAAAAGGAAAGAGAGAAGAAGGACAAGATTAGACCGGGTAACATTGCTACAGACGCGCAGATCAAATGATATTGCTTTCTGAAACTTTTTTAGGGGAAAGATTAAGTAAACTGTTCATTTAAAGAGAATAGGCATATGCAAATAAAGTGACATACTGTTAGATAAGGGATAGTCAAATACCAATTTATCACTCAATTATAAAAACTTCACAACGAAATTAATGGATGCAATTATATTCCTTTCTTTCACCCTGCTGTGTATCCAGTAGAAATCACAATAACTATGTTAACGATAAAGCGCCGTAAAATTTGCTAGTAAAATATTTAAAATACATAAAATAGGTAAAATACCAATTTTAAGGGGGTCCGAAAAATTACCAATTAAACACTAAAACAAACCAATATTTCTCTTTCCTTTACTTCCGCATTGGTTTCCCCAAGGATATATAATCATTCAAGAGGACATCCTCCCTTTATCTCTTGATTAGAAATCCTGCTGACAATCTGTTTTAAGGATTTATTTCACTGAAGACAGACCAAAAACTTCATACATCTTTGTTCACAATGTTTCAATCCAAATGATAAGCAAAGAGATTTTAAAAAATGGTGAGAAAATATTAAAAGAAGAATATAATGGATTTGACTGGGGTATATACTAAAACCTGGATACATTTAGTGACTAATTTGGGGGGGGGTCATAGCCAAGAGAAGGAATAATTTAAAATAAAAAGCGAAAAAAAAAACACTGAACAAATTAACAAAAATATTCTGCAAATCAATTAATGAACTGAAAAAAAAATGTATAAATAAGAGGCAACAAAACAAAGGAACAGTTTATAATAGGGTTCAGCAAGACCACAGAAGTTGTTATTGTTGACTATGAACTTGCAGGGTTTTTCTGAAAATGGGTTGTTATATGATAGTTCAGATTTGATTTAGAAGAATATTCTCTTTTGCATACATCACACTCAAACAGTTTTTTCCCAGTGTGTACTCTTTGGTGCGTAATCAAATTGCTTGACTGAGAAAAAGTTTTCTCACATATATCACACTTAAACGGTTTCTTACCAGTATGTACTCTTTGGTGTGTAATCAAACTGCTTGACACCGGAAAAGTTTTATCACATATATCACACTTAAAAGGTTTCTCACCAGTATGTACTCTTTGATGTGGAATCAAACTGCTTGACTGAGAAAAAGTTTTCTCACATATATCACACTTAAACGGTTTCTCACCAGTATGTACTCTTTGATGCTTAATCAAACTGCTTGACTGAGAAAAAGTTTTCTCACATATATCACACTTAAACGGTTTCTCCCCAGTGTGTACTCTTTGGTGCTTAATCAGATTGTTTGACTGAGAAAAAGTTTTCTCACAGGCATCACATTTGAAAGGGTTCTCCCCTGTGTGCATTCTTAGATGCCTTTTCAAATGGCTCAAATGATAAAAGTTTTTGTCACATACATCACAGATATATTGCTTTATCCCCGTATATGTTTCTTTACTTTTTTTCAATATTTTGGGTTTTTCACTAGGCACGGAACTTTTCAAATATATCTTATGATTATCCAAGTTTTTCGCTTCAAAGTCCAATTCAAATGAATTTAAGCAAAGAATTGTAGAAGAATTCTGTGTAACAGCAAGTGATGTACTTCCCTGTCGGTCTAACTCAGACACACTTGTTGAAAAATGACCATGTATAACTAAATGTTGTCTCACATCGCCAATTAATTCACACAAACAAATAGGACATCTTCTTGTCTCTCCCATTTGGTGTTCCATAATGTGAACAACGAAATTTCTGTAGTCCCTAAATACTTTAGGACAGATGTCACATTCTATTGGTGAAAGTTCTTCACAGCCGGTGTCTATGTGAAGATCTAGCATAAAAAAAGATTTTTCTGCTTTTGCACAGGAGGCACAACGCCAAATTCCAGCTGTTAATTCTTCAATAGCCTTCTCTGTCAGCTTCTTCATCTTCACGATTGGTTTTGGGCGTAAGAGTTTTGGTTGAGCCACACTATCAGAACCGCACACAGTAGAATGAATTATCTCTATAGTAAAAAATTATTTTTATTAAAATTAAATAAAGTCAAAACGATTCAACAATTAGACATCATAGCAATTACAAATGAAAGGTGAACATTCTATAATTGTTACTTGTTTGGGATCTAAACTGCCTACCACTTTCAAATGAAACGAAAATGAAAGAACAAACCTTGAAACTAACTTCACTTCATAGAAGAATTAGAAATGGAATAATAATATAAAAAATCTTCATCAGCTTTAAAACTTGAAAGTCATATGGGATTAAAAATTTTTTTTAAAGGTTTGAACAAATAATTTCCTTTTCTATCCCTCTCCCCTAGTTGAACTTGTTTTAAACTTGTATCATAATTTGCTTTGAAAACTAATTCAACGGCAACGTTAAATTAAAATACAAAATAAAATTAAATACAAAATAAAAGTGCAAAATAAAATACAAATTAAGCCCTTAGTCCCATTTTAGGTATATTCCTAACTGAAACCTCATTTTTAATTATTTTATTTTGGTTGGTTCAAAATCAAGAAGTTTTTCGGCGAGTACCACTTTTTGCCAGTGTTGTCATCTTGAACTATGAACATAAATAAGCAAAATTATTTAAAAACTGAAATGTCCCACACTTTTATTGTTAATTATTGTTTAACCTATTCTTTGCTTCTTTTCATTTGCTCATAAAGAGTAATTCTTTATCAAAAGTACTCTATAACTAATTTCTTTCTTTCACAGGACATGAGAATTGACATCCACCTTAAAAAAAACTAAAATATAAAAATTGCACAAATATTTACTGGCTTTTGGCACTAAGCCCGACTTACCAATTTCTTTCGAATTCCCAATTTTTTCAATAATTTCAAACCTTTTCTTAGGAGTAAACGCACAAAAAAATTACCCTGGGGGTCTAAAATAGAAACTGGGGCACCGTCTCCCGGGTGCTGTAAATACAGACGGAGGAGGAGGAAGGCCCCTATAACATATACTCAGCAGGGCCCACCGGCGTAGGGACACGTCCCGTGAGTTACATACCTTCTCCCAGCAATGGGTTAAATTGCAAGTTGATGCAAAACACCATCATGGAAGGATCCTCGATAGAACAAATACAGCGAGGCGTAAAATCCAGATCTCTTCTGAGGGCTGCCTTGACCCTGCCAGGTTACCCACAAGATAGGAGCCCAAGGGTCATCTCTATTCCCACTTGAAGAGTGGCACCATTCAAGTAAATTATATCATGGGTAGCGCAATAACGCTGCCTAATGTGTTATTTATTTATCTTTTAATTTTTTTCTTGTACCAGGGCACTTCGTATCGAAGAAGTTGTCGTATAAACTTCAAAAAGGGCTCATTCGATTGGAAATTGGAATGGCTAGTGCTCTTTTTAATAGTCAAAAGTTACGAAAGGGCATATAGCCCTACTTCCCACGCCCAGTATTCCAGCCAATACGTCGCACACCGACTTTTGAATCGGCCAGCGTGATCAGCGTCGTTGATTTCCAAGAAGTAAATATTTTTTTGAGGTGGACAATCTCCCAAAACCCTCAGGGCAAGGGTTTTAAGTTATGCCCTGGGCGCATACAAGAAAGATGTTGGCACAATGAATTATTTATTATTTTTTCCTTTAGACCAGGGCACTTTGTATCGAAGAAGTTGTCGTAGAAACTTCGAAAAGAGCTCATTCATTTGGAAATAGGAGTGGCTTGTGCCCTTTTTCATAGTCGAAAGTGATTGGAAGGCGACTAACATACCTTCCACGCCCACTATTTCCCGAAACACATCCAATCAAAATTTTAAGATAGCCATTTTTTTCAGCGTAGTTGATTTCCAGATAGAAAATATATTTTAGAGGAGGTAGCTCCCCCACAAACCCTCAGGGCAAGGGTTTTAAGTTATGCCCTGGGGGCATATAAGAACGATGTAGGCACAATGTATTATTTAATATTTTTTTCCTTCAGACCAGGGCACTTCGTATCGAAGAAGCTGCCGTAGAAACTTCGAAGAGGGCTCATTTAATGGATGAAACACATCCAATCAAAATTTTGAGATAGCCATTTTGTTCAGCGTAATTGATTTCCAGATAGAAATAATGTTTTTGGACACTCCCCACAGACCTCAGGGCAAGGGTTGTGAGTTATGCCCTGGGGGCATATTAGGTTTTTTATAGAAAGCGTTGTCGTAGAAACTTCAAAAAAGGCTCATTCGATTGAAAATTGAAATGTCTAGTGCCCTTTTTAATAGTCAGAAGTGATTGGAAGGCAACTAACACCCCTTCCACGCCCACCGTTTCCCCACACTCATCCAATCACAATTTTGAGATAGCCTTTTTGTTCCACGCAGTTTAAAGCTCAGGAAATTATACCGTTGAGCAGGACACTCCCTCCCCCCCCGATAGTCTTCAGGGCAAGGGTTATAAGCTATGCCCTGGGGGCATATAAGTTTTTATTGAAATATTTGTCGTAGAAACTTGAAAAAGGGCTCATTCGACTGGAAATTCAAAGGTCTAGTGCCCTTTTTAAGAGTAAAAAATTATTTGAGGGAAACTAACCCCCCTCTCACGCCCACCTTTTCCCCAAACACATCCAATCAAAGTTTTTAGATAGCCATTTTGTTCAGCGTAGTTGATTTCCACATAGAAATTATGTTTTTGAGGAGGACACTCCCCCACAGCCCTCAGGGCGAGGGTTTTAAGTTATGCCCTGGGGGCATCTAAGGTTTTTTTTTATAGAAAGTGTTGTCATAGAAACTTCAAAAAAGACTCAGTCGATTGGAAATTCAATGGGCTAGTGCCGTTTTTAATAGTGACTGCAGGGTAACTAACCTCCCTTTCACGCCCACCTTTTCCCCAAACACATCCAATAAAAATTTTTAGATAGCTATTTTATTTAACGTAGTTAAAAGTTTTGGAAATTGGGTTCTTAAGGATGACAACCCCTCCACTTCCAAAGCCCTCAGGACAAGGGTTGTAAGTTACACCCTTGGGTAATATAAGGTTTTTATAAAACGCGATGTCGTAGAAAATTCAAAAAGGGCTCATTCGATTGGAAATTCAAAGGGCTAATGCCAATTTTAGTAGTTTCAAAAATGATTCGAGGGCAACTAACCCCCCTCTCACGCCCAACTTTTCCCCAAACACATCCAATCAAAATTTTTAGATAGCCATTTTATTTAACGCAGTTGAATGTTTTGGAAATTGGGTTCTTAAGGATGACAACCCCCCCACTCCCAAAGCCCTCAGGACAAGGGTTGTAAGTTTCACCCTTGGGGCATATAAGGTTTTTATAAAACACGTTGTCGTAGAAAATTCAAAAAAGGCTCATTCGATTGCAAATTCAAAGGGCTAGTGCCATTTTTATTAGTTTCAAAAATGATTCGAGGGCAACTAACCCCCCTCTGACGCCCAACTTTTCCCCAAACACATCCAATCAAAATTTTTAGATAGCCATATTATTCAACGTAGATGAAGGTTTTGGAAATTAGGTCTTTAAGAATAACAACCCCTCCAACCCCACTGCCCTCAAGGCAAGGGTCGTAAATTATGCCTTGGGGGCATATAAGGTATTTTATAGAAAGCGATGTTGTAGAAACTTCAAAAAGGGCTCATTCGATTGGAAATTGAAAGGGCTAGTGCCCTTTTAATAGTCGAAAGTGATTGCAGGGCAACTAACCCCCCTCTCACGCCCACCATTTCCCCAAACACATCCAATCAAAATTTTTGAGATATCTATTTTGTTCAACGTAGTCAAAAGTTCTGGAATTTAGATCTTATAGGATGATAACCCCATCAGAGCCCTCAGTGCAAGGGTTGTAAGTTATGCCCCAGGGGCATATAAGGTTTACATAGAAATTTGTTGTAGAAATTACAAAAAGGGCTCATTTGTTTAGAAACTGAAATTGCACTTTCTAATAGTTGAAAGTGAGTGGAGAGTAATTAACTCCCGTCTCACGCCCACCATTTCCCCAAACACATTCAATTAAAGTTTAGAGATAGCCATTTTGTTCAACATAGTTGAAATTTCTGAAATTATGTATTTAAGGATGACAAACCCCCCAGAGCCCCCAGGGCAAAGGTTGTAAGTTATGCCCTGGGGTCATATAAGTTTTTTATAGATAGAGCTGTCGTAAAAACTTCAAAAGGGGCTCATTCAATTGGAAATTGAGAGGGCTAGTGCCCTTTTTAATAGTCGAAAGTGATTAAAAGGCAACTAGCCCCCTCTCACACCCACCATTTCCCCAAACACATCCAATCAAAATTTTGAGACATCCATTTTGTTCAACGTAGTCGAAAGTTCTGGAAATTAGGTCTTTTAGGATGATAACCCCATCAGAGCCCTCAGTACAAGGGTTTTAAGTTATGCCCTGGGGGCATATAAGGTTTACATAGAAAGTTGTTGTAGAAATTTCAAATAAGGCTCATTTGATTAGAAATTGAAATTGCAGTTTTTAATAGTCGAAAGTGAGTGGAGAGTAATTAACTCCCCTCTCACGCCCCCCATTTCCTCAAAAAAATTCAATCAAAGTTTAGAGATAGCCATTTTGTTCAACGTAGTTGAAAGTTCTGGAAATTATGTATTTAAGGATGACAAACCCCCCAGAGCCCCCAGGGCAAAGGTTGTAAGTCATGCCTTGGGGTCATATAAGGATTTTATAGACAGAGTTGTCGTAAAAACTTCAAAAGGGGCTCATTCAACTGGACATTGAGAGGGCTAGTGCCCTTTTTATTAGTTGAAAGTGATTGGACGGTAACTAACCCCCCTCTCACGCCCACCAATCCCCCAATCACATCAAATCAAAATTTGCAGATAGCCATTTTGTTCAATGTTGCAGAAATATCTGGAAATTAGGTCATCACCCTCCCATTTGCCTTTATGTTTAAAAACTAAATGTTGCCTTAAGATTAAATAGCACCCCTATGCGTTCCCAAGGCCAGAACATAATTTGCATTTTACTAAAAAAAAAAACACAAATGAATGTGCATTGTCAGTTTAATACACCTATACTGATATTTAGTAATCAAAATGTTAATACTATTTGATTTATTAAAGTTATAAAAGCAAAAACATATATATTTTTTTCAGTGAAGTGCAAATTATGTTCTCGCCTTGGAAAGGCATCGGGATTTTGAGCCCAAATTATGTTAATTTCTGCTCGTTTAGAGTTTGACTCGGTTATTTATTGTAATTTCTGTTCGTTTAGGGTTTCATTTATTTATCGATGCTGATTTGTGGTAGTTTCACGCTTGGTGGATTATTTGATTTTATTTTTGCTCAGTTTTTGTTTAATGGAGTTCTTTAATTTACTTTGAAAAACTTATTTTGTGGAAAAAGTTTTTTAATTACTCCTAGTAAACGACAAAGCAAGGGATTCTGATTAATGGATAATTAAAAGTGACTTTGGGTAACGAAAAGATCGAATGGTTCTGAAGTATGGGCGCTCCGGAAAACAAAGGAAGATTTGCTAGATGTTTTCCATGAGAAGTTGCCTACGGATTGTATTGGGTACCAACTGACTGATTGTATTTCAAACGATAGGCTGTAAGAAAAGTACAGCTCAATCCCAGTTTCTAGGGCTATAATTGTGAGACAGGTTGAGATGGTTAGGGCACGACCTGTAGATGAAATATGATAATAGGCTGTAGGTAATATAATAGGATAATAGGTGTAGGTAGATGTACGTAGATAATAGGATGTAGGTAGATGTAAATGTCTACCTACAATAGATGTAGGTGAATAATGTAGGCTGTAGATGCAGGCTGTTGGCTGATGTAATGTAGGCTGTAGATGATGTAGGCTGTAAAAATGACTAAGCATTGCATTTCAAACACTCTATTGGGCCTAGGTTGTATGGAAAGAGGAAAGATTTAAGGGAAATGGGAACGTCCTGGGAGGGCTCAAAGAGGGAGGCTTAGAATAAATTAGGATGGAAGAGGAGCTCGCGTAGATGTGTTGGCCTCACGGCTTTTGGTGCTTCGGTGAATCGTTAGTAGCACTAATGGTAGTATTTAACTCTGGAAAAGAATAATCAGCAATTTTATTGCATCTGATCCTTTGCAAATTCTGAGTATGCACGACAGTAGAAAGCATAATAGCTGACACAATTTTCAGTTGCTACATTGTACTTTATTTTGACGCTACCATAGACAAGTTTATAAAAAAAAGACAGAGACACAGACTAAGCATTGGATTTCAAACACTCCATTGGACCTAGGGTTTATGATCCCCTTCAAAAGATATAACGCTGTGACAATCCTTTAGATCTTACTTGCATAAAGTGAACAAGACACTTGTATAGCGAGATTCATTTTTTTTCAAATCTGTGGATTCATCGAGTCAGAAATACGAAAGTACTCAGATTTTTCAACAGAGAATTATTTAAACTTGCTTGGAAATTAAATATTTTACCTATATTTCATGTTTTCAATAGAAATTAAATATTTTACCTATATTTCATGTTTTCAATAGAAATTAAATATTTTACATGTTTCGTGTATATTTTACATATTTTACATGTTTTTACATGTGTTACATGTGTTTAAATATTTTATGTTTTAAATACGTTTTTCACTATAAAAATATGGTATGTTCCCCTTCAAAGATCTAATGCTCTGACAAGCCTACAGATCTGACTTGCATGAAATGAAAAAGATGCTTGATGAACAGGATAGCGGGGTTCATTTTTTTCGAATCTGTGAATTCAACGAGTCAGAAATACGAAATTACTCAGAATTTTCTACAGAGAATTATTTAAACTTGCTTAAAAATTGGAAATTTTACCTATATTTCATGTTTTTAACGCATTTTCACTATAAAAAATTAAAAATTAAATTCCAAAAATGTGCTTGGATGAATGGCTAACACTGAATCTCAACTATAAAGTGACATCATGACAGTCCACAAACACAAAATTAACAAACAAAACTTGCAGAAGGAACAAAATTTAACAACCTACGGGCTACGATCTATACAACCAATGCAGAAATGTAATTCTGCATTCCTGTTTTCAATAAGGAGGAGAGGTATGAAATGATGCCGATTTGAATGAGATACTTTTCATTTAAATCTGACATGATTTTTGATCGACTTCGGAGGCTTTCATTTTTTAATTTAAAAAAAAGACATTTAAACAATAAAATATTAATGTTCTACTAAATATAAATAAAAACTATTGCTCTGAATCAGTTTCCATTTTGGCTTAAATATAAGGTAAATGTCCACTTTGGTACCTAAGTCCACACTCTGTGCTGGTTTAACTTTTTAGTTACTTAAAAAGGAAGTTTAGTTACTTTTAAGGATAAGAGCCAGACGAGGATAAGAGCCAAAGACTTTTGGTAATACTATTTAAACGCTTTAAAAACATGAAAAATGTGACGTAACATTAAAAAAAAAATTATGTAATGCTCTTTTCTTTGTTTATATATTCTGTATGGTCCTCCACTATCCCTTTGTCAAACAAATATAATAAAATTCGTCCTTTCTTGCATCTCTGCAAGTTTTGGTAGGGTAATTTCTCTCCAGGAATATTTTGACTAGAAAGTCATTAGCTCATGTTTTTCATTCTGTAGCTCTAAATCAAGTTCTTCTATATTTAGTATGGTTACTATATTTTAGTTCTTCGAATTCTTCAGAAAAACAACTTTTTTTAAATTTTGGAAAATTTTTATGTCAACTTTCAAAATTTAATTCTACGTCATCAGTGACAAAACAATATAGTATGAACATCCCATTGTGATAACGAATAAGAAGCAAAAAAAATTAATTCGCTAGGGCCATCAATTTCCCTAGACCAAATCTGGAATTTTTGAAATTATTAGAATATTTATTTTCTTTAGCTGGTTGGTATTATTTTTATTATTTCCAATAAATCCATTTTTTTTTTTTTTGATTTGCTGCTTGTTTATGTTAAAATTTACGATGTTATCAATTAAATATAATTAAGTATTATTAGTATAATTTAGGTTTGTGCATACTGGCCTGTATTTATATTGGTTTTATATTTATGAGGTCAGTTTGTTCATTTTTATTTAAACTCCCCAATTTTAGAGGTTAATAAAATGCTTGAATATGAATTATGCTGTGTTGTTTATATTGCTTGACATATTGTCAATGTTATGCTTGTAAGTTTTACAAAAACTTTGATGTTTGACAAAATATTTCCTTTTCAAACTAAGTTCACAAAACTAATAGTTTCAAATATACCTTCGTCATTGTTGTCCCGACTTTGAGAGTCCACTTCTGATGTAAAACTGGTTATTCTGGATGAAGCACCCACAGGTTGCTGTTGATGCTCAGATGATAGGATAGAAATAGAAGTTTCTCTGATCGTTTCAGCTCCAATTGGTGAAAAGTCTCCAGCTTCAACAACAAAAATAAAAAATAGACAAAGAGACAGATAATAATAACAGAAGGATTAAATATTCTCAATAATTTACCAATAAATAATGAACCCTCGCAAGATTAAAAAACAGACTACAAGCGTGATAAATGACAATAAATATCAGACCTGAACAAATTTAAGCGTTATAATTTGATGCAACTGTGATAATTGTATAATAATTAATAAAGGGTAATATAACTAATAGAAAACCAATTTCATGATTTGGCACTTTATTCACAAATTTTCATACCCAAATGATATGTAATTAATTTTTGGGAAAATAAATAACTAGAGCTAACCTATGTATACATACTGAGAACTAGCCTTTGGGGACTGGAAAGGAATAATAGCAAATTATCAGTGCTTCTACCTTTGTATTATTTAAAAAATTAATTAAAAAAAAACTTTTTCCAAAAAATGAGTTTTTCAAAGAAAAGTAAAGAACTCCATTAAACCAAAAATGAGCAAAAATGAAACCCAAAATGAACAGAATAATACAATAAATAACCGAGTCAAAATCAAAACGAGCAGAAAATAAAATGAGTCGGGCTCAAAACCCCTATGCCTTCCCAAGGCCAGAACATAATTTGCACTTTACTGAAAAAATATAAATGTTTTTACTTTTATAACTGTAATATATCAAATAATATTAACATTTCGATTACTATATATCAGTAATAAGTATATCAAACTGAAAGATCACATTCATTTGTAGAAATTTCTACAACAACTTTCTACATAAACCTTATATGCCCCCAGGGCATAACTTACAACCCTTGCACTGAGGGCTCTGAGGGGGTTATCATCATAAAAGACCAAATTTCCAGAACTTTCAATTACGTTGAAAAAATGGATATCTCAAAATTTTGATTGGATGTGTTTGGGGATTTTGTGGGCTTGAGAGGGGGGTTAGTTGGCCTTCAATCACTTTCGACTATTAAAAAGGCAATAGCCCTTTCAATTTCCAATTGAATAAACCCTTTTTGAATTTTCTACAAAATCGCTTTCTATAAAAACCTTATATGCTACAAGGGCATAGCTTAAAACCCCTGCCCTGAGGGGTGTGAAGGGGGAGGGGGTTGTCATCCTTAAATACATAATTTCAAAAACTTTCAACTACATTGAATGAAATGGCTTTCTAAAAATTTTGATTGGATGTGTTTGGGGCGTGAGAGGGGGATTAGTTGCCCTCAAATCACTTTTGACTATTAAAAAGGGCACTAGCCCTTTGAATTTCCAATCGAATGAACCCTTTTTGAAGTTTCTACGACAACACTGTCTATAGAAACCTTTTATACTCCGAGGGCGAAATTTAGAACCCTTACCCTGAAGACTGTGGGGGGAGTGTCCTGCTTAAAGGTATAATTTCCAAAACTTTCAACTTCGTGGAACAATATGGCTATCTCAAAATTGTTATTGGATGTGTTTGGGAAATAGGTGGGCGCGGACGGGGTGTTAGTTGCCTTCCAATTACTTTCGACTATTAAAAAGGGCACAAGCCACTCCAATTTCTAATTGAATGAGCCCTTTTTGAAGTTTCTACGACAAATGCTTCAATACGAATTGCTTGGTCTAAACAAAAAAATAATAATAAATAATACATGGTGCCAACATCCTTCTTAAATGCCCCCTGGGCATAACTCAAAACCCTTGCCCCGTGGGTTTTGGGGGAGTGTCCTCCTAAAAAACATAATTTATATCTGAAAATCAACTACGCTGAACAAAATGGCTATCTAAAAATTTTGATTGGATGCGTTTGGGGAAATGATGGGCGTGGAAGGGGTGTTAACTGCCTTCAAATCACTTTGAACTATTAAATAGGGCACTAGCCATTCCAATTTCCATCAAATGAGCCCTTTTTGAAGTTTCTACAACAACTCCTTCGATACGAAGTGCTCTGGTATGAAAAAAAAAAAACATTGTGCCAACATCGTTGTTTACTTTGGCAGCGCGAATGCGCTACCTATGAAAGGCAGTAAAACCCTATAGTTTCACAAGCATCTTTTGAGTTTACAATTTAGTCAATGCTAGTCAATAGTTTCTGAAGTGCTCTTGAAGAAATTTACTGAGGTGTTCTAGAACTATTCAGAACGCCCATATTCACAGTGGCGAAGGTACCGCTGTACTAAGATCTCACGCATTTATATCATAAAAGCAGGTATGAGGTTACGACGTTCTTTTTCTATTTAAACAGGATCATTTGCCACTGGTCTATTTGAGATCGTTTTTCTGTTTTGATAGCATGGTTCTAACCGGATACCAGAGTGGGGTAAAATACACGCTTGCAACAACTTATTTTAGGGGGAAAGGATGATTTAGTGAGCACAGGAAAAAAAACACCAAGCTATTCAATCAGGATTTGTTCTAATTTTCAAGTGTTTTCAAGTCCTTTTTGAAATCCACACAAAATCCTTCTCCCTAGACACTTCTTTTTCAAAAATTGTTTTCATACTTTAGGCTAATATGCGCCATGGTTCGCTCTGATTTACTCTTTACTAGGCTACAGCAATTATTCTATTCTTTTTCTTATACTGCTCAGTAAGGACTTTGCACTATATTTCAAACAGGAACAAAATATACTTTTTGTAAGTAATGGCTGTATGTATGGCTTTTGTATACTTAAAAAAATATTTTTCGTTTATTTAGTTATAATTCTTGCTTTGCACTACTTATTGGATATTTTATAATCGACATAAAAGTAGTATTGTCTTTCAATTAGACTATTTAAACTATATTGTGGCAATAGATTTTCCTGAGTGACCTCTTTCTTTTTCATAGACAGCGCAATAGCGGTGTCTAAGCAAAGAACGATGTTGGCACAATGTAATATTTTTGTTCCATACCAGGGCACTTCCTAATGAAGGAGTTGTCGTAGAAACTTCGAAAAGGGCTCATTCGCTTGGGAATTCAAAGAGCTAGTGCCCTTTTTAATAGTCAAAAGTGATTTGAGGGCAACTAACCTCCCTCATGCTCACCTTTTACCCGAACACATCCAATCCAAATTTTGAGATAGCCATTTTGTTCAACGTAGTTGAAAGTTCTGGAACTAGGTCTTTGAGGATGACAACCGCCCCCCCCCCAAGCCCTCCGACCGAGGGTTCTAAGTTATGCCCTGGGGGCATATAAGGTTTTTGTAGAAAGCGTTGTCGTAGAAACTTCAAAAAGGGCTCATTCGATTGGAAATTGTTAGTGCCCTTTTCAGGAGTCGAAAGTGATTGGAGGGCAACTAACACCCCTTCCACGCACATCATTTCCCGAAACACATCCAGTCAAAATTTTGAGATAGCCATTCTGTTCAACGCAGTCCAAAGGTCCGGAAATTATATCTTTGAGCAGGACACTCCCTCCACAGTCTTCAGGGCAAGGGTTGTAAGTTATGCCCTGGGGGCATATAAGGTTTTTATAGAAAATGTTGTCGTGAAAACTTGAGAAAGGGCTTGAGAAAGGGCTTCAATTGGAAATTCAAAGGGATAGGGCCCTTTTCAATAGTTGAAAGTAATTGGAGGGCGACTAATCCTCCTCTCACGCCCACCATTCCCCCAAACACATGCAAAATGTTGAAAAATCTATTGTGTTCAACGTAGTTGAAAGTTTTGGAAATTAGGTCTTTGAGGATGATCATACCCTCAGAGCCAACAGGGCAAGGGTTGTAAGTTATGCCCTGGGGGCATATAGGTTTTTTTTTATAGAAAGCGTCGTCATAGAAACTTCGACAAAAGGTCATTCGATTGGAAATTGAAAGGGATAGTGCCCTTTTTAATAGTCGAAAGTGATTGGAGAGCAACTAACCCACCTCTCACGTCTACCATTTCCCAAAACACATCCAATCAAAATTTTGAGATAGATATTTTGTTCAACGTAGTGGAAAATTCTGGAAATTATGTCTTTGAAGATGACAATCACCCCAAACCCCTCAGGGCAAGGGTTATAAGTTATGCCCTGGGGGCATATAAAGTTTTTATTGAAAGTGTTTTCGTAGAAACTTCAAAAAGTGCTCATTCGATTGGATATTTAAAGGGCTAGCACCTTATTTAATAGTAGAAAGTGATTGGAGGGCAACTAAGCCCCCTCTCGCGCCCACCATTTCCCCAAACACATCCAATAAAAATTTTGAGATAGCCATATATTTGTGGCTATTTCAAAAGGTTTAAAAAACCCTCTTTTTCCACACCATCCAAGTATATATATATATATATATATATATATATATATATATATATATATATATATATATAAAAAAAAAAAAAAAATATATATATATATATATATATATATATATATATATATATATATATATATATATATATATATATATATATATATATATATATATATATATATATATATATATATATATATATATATATATATATATATATATATATATATGTATATGTATATATATATATATATATATAATATATATATATAGATAAGATAGATAGATAAGATAGATAGATAGATAGATAGATAGATAGATAGAATAGATATATATATATATATATATATATATATATATATATATATATATATATATATATATATATATATATATATATATATATATATATATACATATATATATATATCATATATATATATATATATATATATATATATATATATCAATATATATATATATATATATATATATATATATATATATATATATATATATATATATATATATATATATATATATATATATATATATATATATATATATATATATATATATATATATATATATATATATATATATATATATATATATATATATATATATATATATATATATATATATATATATATACTGGATTATACATTCTAGTGTTTGAACCTTTTTAATAGTCCAAAGCGATTGGAGGGCAACTAACACCCCTCTCACGCCCACCATTTCCCCAAACATATCCAATCAAAATTTTGAGATAGACATTTTGTTCAACGTAGTTAAAAGTTATGGAAATTAGATCTTTGCCAGCGTTGTCGTAGAAACTTCAAAAAGGACTCATTCAATTGAGAATTGAGAGGGCTAGTGCCCTAATTAATAGTCAAAAGCGATCAGAGGGCAAATGCCCCCCCCCACGTCCATCATTTCCCCAAACACTTCCGATCAACATTTTTATATAGCCATTTTGTTGAACTTAGTTGAAGGGCAGGAAATTATGTTTTTGAGTATGACAACCCCCTCACTGCCCTCAGGGCTAAGGTTGTAAGTTATGTCCTAGGGGCATATAATGTTTTTATAGAAAGTGTTGTAGTAAAAACTTATACCTTTGTAGTTAAAACTTTTATACCTTGTAGTAAAACTTAAAAACTTATAAAAAATATACCTTCATCATTACCATCCAGATCCTGGAAGTCCAACACAGATGTTAAATTGGATATTCTGGATGCAATATTCAAAGGTAGCTGTTGATGCTGAGGTGATACAGCAGAATTAGATGTTTCTCTGATCATTTTGACATCACTTGGTGAAGCATATTCAGCTTCTACAACAAAAATAAAGAGATACAAAATAAGCCAATTATGATAAAATCTTTGCTATAATTAGTAACTCTCCAAGATAAAAAAACAAAAAACAAAAACAGAAAACAGATGCGAAAAATGAGAAAAAATATAAAACTGAACAAATTAAAGCGTGATAATTTTACAAATAGGAGCCCCATTTCACAAATTAGCGTTTATTAGCAATGCTAATAAATGCCAGTTAACAATTAGCATTTTTTTCTACTTAAAATACCAATATTGTATTTTCCTTGTTTTTTTTTATTAAAATAAGCTTTAGTTTTTACACTGTTTTTCCTTTTTACTAACAACATAACGGAAAAATAGTTTCCGCTTCTTCCACGCAAAAATTCTCTTCCTTTCTGACATACTCCTATAAATGCTGGACATTCTTTTGTAACTAAACATTTGACCATTTAAACTTTTGTTTACTTGACTTTTGTATAAACTGGGTGTTGCTAGAGTTGGAAAGATTTGAAGATTTGCAATCACCATAAATACAGTGCTGATTTACATAACAACTCTGTCTTTGCTTTTTAAAAACAGAGATCAATTTTATTGGAATATTAGACACTGAGTGAATTGTTTTGTGTTTAACACTTAAATTGCTTTGATGGGTTTTTCAAAAATTCAGAAGGCAAACTAAATCTTACTATAAACGTTTAGTAATGCTATTGAAAAGCTTTATATAATAATAATAATAATAATATATTTTCTGCTGGATTTACAACAATGGAGATGAAACAAGCAGAGTGAAAAAAGAAATACCATCATCTACAAGTACAAAATGTTTACACTACAATACTTACTACTTACTACTACAGTACAAGACAACACTATTCATCAATATTTTATTTTAGAAATGAAACAAGTTTTTCTACATATTTAAAAAAATATATGTTTTTTTGAATTTGCAAATTCCAGAATTTGCAGGAATTGTTGTATATAATCCATTGCATAGTTTCAAGTTATTTTTTTTTCATTTCATGTTTCTTCAGCAGTTTCAAATCTTAAGATGATGAAGACCTAGAAAAGTCTAATTTGTTCTAGCTTTTGCCAATAAAATATTACCTAGTATATTTGATTATACAAAAACCAAATGCTTGACATGTACCTTTATTGTCAAAACATGGGGAGCCCAGTTCCTGGGTATCACGTTCAAGTTTACATGGTCCTGAAAAGCAGGAAAAAGTACCTACAGGAGCATCTTGCCTTTTAGGAGACAAAAGGTGGTTTGGAAAGTCAAATAACTCCTCATGGTTAGTTGGTAAAGCCTCTTCAACTTCTGAAAGAAAGTATAAATAAAAGGGACATGGTACACATTCAACAGAAAAGCTTACAAAAAAAGCCCAATTTCTTCCCCCTTTTCAACACAATGGCCACAAGAATGAATAATGACCCTTATAAGGACAGAGATCAAACAATCTTTGGCAAATAGCCATCACAAAATGTCAAGATTTAGAGTTGAAAAGAGTCCTGAAAATTCTTAAACAGGTTATGTGGTTGATAGGCTAATGAGTTGGCTAATCATCTAATATAAAAATTCAACAATTGGTGGCAATTTTGCTTTTTCCTTCAAATGCTAGTCCCAGTTTCCTTTAGCATCCAACAACAAAATTGTTGAATTAATTCTATTTTTGCATCTTTTATTTATTTTGTTTCAGATTCTATAATGGTAAAATGATTTTGGAAAACATGTGCATATCCACAAGAGAAAATAGATATGCCACTTCCTGTTTGACAGAAATATTGAAATAGTATAGCTGATAATTGAAATATTCCCTTTCAATTCTAATGAAATAACTTAAAGATTATCACCAATTACATGAATCATTTTTTCTAACCCCACTCAACCCCCCCCCAGAAAAAAATCTTCCTTTTTACAAGATCCTCAATTTACATCAAATATGGCCTAGAGGCAAGCTTACAATTTTAAGACACAACAAACATGCAAATCAGACCATTGGATTTCAAACTATCATTAGATTCAATAGGGCTTAAGCTGAAATTTAAGAACAAGTATTGAATAAAATCAACAACAAATCCATATGATGAATATTATTTTCAATAAATATGAAGTCACTGTTTCCCAGAAAATAATACATGGAATATCTAAGGTTGACTATCTTTCAGATAATCACACTTAGCTTTACTGAACAAATACCACATATTTGTGAAAAAAAAAAAAACAGTTCTTGGAACATAAGTTAATGTGTGCATGGTGGGAAAAGGGAAGTTATCTAACATCTACAAAAAAACAACTAGGAAAATCAATTTGTATGGACTCATCCTACTTGAAATCTATTGACTGTAATATATAAAACTAGCAACACCTGAACAGCTCTTAATAAAAAGTTTGGGAGGACTGGGAAATTGACAGAATTTGGACAAACTGAAAAAACCGAATGGCATCATGTGCTTTTTGCCAAGGAAATAATAGAGATAAAAAATAGCAAAACGAAGACAGCAAGACATTAATAAGCGTCACAAGACAAAAAAACAACATCTTGTAGGTTAGCTACTAATAGGGGTGCTTAGAAATAACAAAGAAATAACAAGAATGAGACTACACTTAACTTCAGGAAATATGACCCGCGTTTTTCACCAAATTAACAGCGTGGCGGTAACAACCCAGATAATCCACTTGTTCTAGTTGTTGGTATTGCTATAGAGAATTTATTTTGTGAGAGCAAAAACTTTTGAAGAAAAAAACGTGCATCAGAGAAAAAAAATGACTTCCGCGCTCATAATTTTATTTATAAAGGAATTTACATACATTATGTTTACAACGCTTTATTGTTAGTTGACTAAATGAATTTAATTCAAATATGACAGAGTATTTTCCACAAGAAAATTCTTCAAATAAGGCATGTACGGATAGATCCCAAGTAACATCTAGATTTAGGATGCTGAGTGAGGCGGAAAAGTGCCTGGTGAACTGAAAAGAGAAGATTGTTTGGTGTATCCTTTTCCATCACGATCATATACCTTATCATAAACTCCTTTTCTTTTTCTTAATTTATTTACATATCACAAAAAGATAATCACAGGAAACAAACAAACATCAAGAAATGTTATCAAAAAGATTGTAGGCAATTTTGTTTAAAAATCTTTATTCTAAGATACAGAAACTAGTCCCTATAATTAATATATAATAAATTATTATAGATAATTATAATAAAACTAGTCCTTATTATCAATAGATAATCATTGTGGCTGCTACACAAAATAGACTCTTTAGTAAGAATGCTTTTTTCTTATTGCTTTCTAGTTTTTCTTTTGTTTAAGCCTGCAAACAGAAAATAGTAAGAGAAAAATTTTCAACTTCAAGACTTGTTTTCTCCCCAAACTGAAAAAAATATAGCTAATAAGTTAGACTTTTGTATAGCAAAATAGTCCTTTCATTACATAGCTTTTATGGAGTTGCATGTTCTTTCTTTTTTGTTATTTTTACTGAGGAGAACTTTAAAGCAGGAGGAAAAAGAGACAATTGTTTGCTAAAGAGAAGCATCTTTCTTTTTAGTTTGTTACCAAAATTTTTATTGTATAACTTACCATTTTTAACAACAGAAGTCTCAGGAATGGTGATAGGCTCAGCTAAGTTTGGAATTTGAGGCACATCCATAATATCATCTCTGAAATAAGTTAATGTCAGCTATAAACATATAATACTACCAACACCACTTGGAAATGGCACTCCATTTTTAAATTGTGACTACAAAACTTGCAGTTTGTTATGTATTCACTGTGATAGATTTTAAAACTGGTATTTTTCCGGTTTTTCCTAAATTTCTGAAAATATTTTTTTCTTTTATTTTTAATGTCATATTTAGTGCCTTGAATTTTGTTGGAGTAATGCATATATAATAAAATTGCAAAATACAGGCTTTTATTACCTTGAAAAGGCAACACATTCTCAATCAAATTTAAAGCCCAAACTAGGGCCCAGGAAGATACATACCCACAGACTTGTCTTAAGCCAAGTGCTTTCAAAATAACATTCATGAAAGGCTTGTTGATGGTTTCAATGAATAAGAAAACTAAAAAACTCAATAAAGCTTAAAAAATAATTTATTCCTTACTTCAAATCAAATCATAGAACCAAGATGATAAAAATGATTATTTTGTTGATGATGGAAAGATGTAGCATATGCATGTCCCTGAGAGGAGAAAATGTATTTATCCTTGTGACTAATATGTTGTCACTTTATTTACTAATATCAAAATAAAATGAATTTTAGCAATTATCCAAGGCATTTACTGCTTTGGTCATACAGACTATGTATTTTCCAAAGTCCATAATTAGCTGTTCCTACCTGATTTAGTGACAGATGATTAAAAAGTAGATACAAATAAAATTTAAATATTCACCAGATAAAAAACCCTTAAAAACAAATAATTAGCCTTCTAAGGGTTAATAATTGATCCCCCCTACCCCCAACAACTGATCTTGGGTGTGGGGGTTAATAAGAAACCCCCTCAAAAAAAAAATAATCTAATCAATAGTATCATAGGCAGCACAATAGCGCTGCTTAAGCAAAGAACAATGTTGGCACAATGTATTTTTTTTGTTTTTTTTTAGACCAGAGCACTGCATATCAAAAGAGTTGTCGTAGAAACTCCAAAAGGGTTCATTTGATTGAAAATTGGAAGGGCTTGTGGCTTTTTTAATAGTCAAAACTGATTGGAAGGACACTAACGCCCCTTCCACGCCCACCTTTTACCCACACATCCAATCAAAATTTTTAGATAGCCATTTTGTTCAATAGCCTATAGTTGAAAGATCCAGAAATTATGTTTTTGAGGAGGACACTCTCCCCACAGCCCTCAGGGCACGGGTTGTAAGTTATGCTCTGGGGGCATATAAGGTATTATGGGAAGCATTGTTGTAAAAACTTTATAAAGGACTCATTTAATTGAAAATTCAAAGGGCTACTACCCTTTTTAATAGTTGAAATTTATTGGAGCGCAACTAACTCCCCTCTTACACCCACCATTTCCCCAAACACATCCAATCAGTATTTTTAGATAGCCATTTTGTTCAACATAGTTCAACAGTTCTTGAAATTAGGTCTTTGAGGATAATAACCCCCCCCCCAAAGTCCTCCGGGCAGGGGTTGTAAGTTATGCCCTGGGGGCATATAAGGTTTTTTATAGAAAGAGTCATCTTAAAAACTTCAAAAAAGGCTCATTTGATTGGAAACTGAGAGGGCTAGTGCCCTTTTTGAATAGTTGACAGTGATTGGAGGGCAACTTACCAAGCTCTCACGCCCACCATTTCCCCAAACACATTCAATCAAAATTTTGAGATAGCCATTTTGTTCAACGTGGTTGAAAGTTCTCAAAATTATGTCTTTGGGGATGACAAACCCCTCACACCCCTCAGGGCAAGGGTTGTAAGTTATGCCCTGGGGGCATTTAAGGTTTCTATAGATAGCTTTGTTGAAGAAAACTCAAAAAGGACTCATTCAATTGGAAATTGAAATCCCTAGTGCCCTTTTTAATAGTCAAAAGTGATTGGAGGGCAACTAACCCCCCTCCCACGCTCACCATTTCCCCAAACAAATCTAATCATAATTTTGAGATAGTCATTATGTTCAACATAGTTGAAAGTTCTCGAAATTAGGTCTTTGAAGATGGTAAACACCCCACAGCCCTCAGGGCAAGGGTTGTAAGTTATGCCCTGCGGGTATATCAGGGGTTTTTTTTATAGAAAGGGTTGTTGTAGAAACTTCGAAAAGAGCTCATTTGATAGGAAATTGAAATGGCTAGTGCCCTTTTTAATAGAAAAAAGTGATTGGAGGGCAGCTAACCCCTCTCTCACACCTATCATTACCCCAAACACATCCAATCAGAATTTGGAGATAGCAATTTTGTTCAATGTATTTTAAAGTTTATGAAATTTGGTCTTTGAGGATAACAAAACCCCACAACGCTCAAGGCAAGGGTTGTAAGTTATGCCCTGGGGGCATATAAGGTTTCTATAGATAGTGTTGTTGTAGAAACTTCAGAAATGGCTCCTCCAATTGGGAATTGAAAGGACTAGTGCCCTTTTTAAAAGTCAAAAGTGATTGGAGGGCAACTAATCCCGCTCTCATGCCCCCCATTTCCCCAAACACATCCAATAAAAATTTTGAGATAGCCATTTTGTTCAACATAGTTTAAAGTTCTGGAAATTAGGTCTTTGAGGATGACCATCCCCCCCCCCTACAAAGGTGGTAAGTTATGCCCAGGGGCATATAAGGTTTTTATAGAAAGTGTTGATGTAAAAACTTCAAAAAGGCCTCATTTGATTGGAAATTGTAAGGGCTAGTGCCCTTTTTAATGGTCAAAGTTATTGGAGGGCAAATAACCCCCCTCACATGCCCAACATTTCCCCAAACACATTCAATCTAAATTTTGAGATAGCTATTTTGTTCAACATAGTTCAAAGATCCAGAAATTATATCTTTGAGGATGACAGACCCCCAGGGCAAAGGTTGTAAGCTATGCCCTGGGGGCATATAAGGTTCTTATAGAAAACGTTGTTCTGGAATATTCAAAAAGGGCTCATTGAATTGGGTATGAGAGGGCTAGTGCCCTTACTAAGTCAAAAGCAATCAGACAGTAAATGGACCCCCCCCCCACACCCATCATTTCCCCAAACACTTCCAATCAGCATTTTGCTACAGCCAGTTTGTTTAACGTAGTTGAAAGGTCTGGAAATTATGTCTTTGAGTATTACAACCCCCCCCCCCCAGCCCTCATAGTTAAAGATGTAAGTTATGCCCTGGGGTTTTTATAGAAAGCATTGTTATGCATATAAGGTTTTTATAGAAAACGTTGTTGCAGACTTCAAAAAGGGCTCATTTGATGGGAAATTGAGAGGGCTATTGCCCTGTCGAATAACTGAAAGTAAATGGAGGGAGAATCACCCCCTCCCCCATGCCCATCATTTCCCCAAAATATTTACAGTCAATAATTTTATATGGCCATTTTCTTCAACAGAGTTGAAAAGTCTTGAAATTATGTCTTTAAGGATGACAAAGCTCCCTCCAAAGCCCTCAGGACAAAGGTTGTAAGTTATGCCCTTGAGGAATATAAGGTTTTTATAGAAATTTTTGTTGTAGAAGCTTCAAAGAGGGCTCACTCAATTGGAAATTGAGAGGACTAGTGGCATTTTTATTAGTTGAAAGTAATCAGAGGGCAATTGACCCCCCATGCCCATCATTTCCCCAAACACTTCCAATCAAAAGTTTGAGTTAGCCATTTTGTTCAACGTATTTGAAAGGTCTGTAAATTATGTCTTTGAGTATAACAAATCCCCCCAGCCCTCAGGGCAAGGGTTGTAAGCTATGCCCTGGGGGCATATAAGGTTTTTATAGAAAGCATGGTCATATAAACTTTGGAGGGGTTCATTGGATTCTTCATCAGATGCTCTAGAGCTCTTTTTAAGAGTCAAAGTGATTGGAGGGCAGCTATCCCCCCTCCAAACACACACACATGTGTTGTATTGTCCCGAAATGCATCTAATAGAAATTTTGAGATAGCCATTCAATTCAAAATAGTCTAAATATCATATAATAAAGCTTTGGGGGTTGAAACAAACCCCAGAGATTAGGGGAAAGGGTTGAAAGTTATGCCATGGGGGTATTTAAGGTTATTATGGAAGGGATGGCTGTTTAACTTTAGAAGAAGCTCAGTCTTTTTCCCTGAAAAAGACTATGTCAATATAAAACAAACAGAAATTAATTAAAAAAAGCTTTACCACAAATAAGTTTTTCAGAAAAAAGTAAAGAACTCTATTAAACCAAAAATTAACAAAAATAGAGTCAAATAATTTACCATGCATAGAACTACCACAAATGAGTATCAATAAATAAATGAAACCCCCAAAAAACAGAAATTAAAATAAATAACAGAGGCAAACTTAAAACAAGCAGAAATTAATATGAGTAGGGTTCTAAACCCCTATGGTTTCTAAAAGCCAGAACATAATTTGTATTTTACTGAAAAAATTATTTTAAATGTTTTCATTTTATAACTTTAAGAAATCATAACTTAATATGGATTTTAAGGAATAAATGTCAGCAGATGTATATTAAACTGACAATGCAAATTTTTTTAAAGTAAATTCATTTGAATTTTTTTCAGTAAAGTACAAATTATATTCTGGCTTTTAGAAAGCATAGGGGTCTAGAACCCTACTCATATTAATGAGTATAACCTAAAACAAGATGATCCAAAATTATGATTTATATCTAAAACAAGATGACCTAATCATAAAAACAAGAACCAACCACACAATACAATTGCATGTGGTTTTATCAAACAAATAAAACTCAATACAAAATAAAATAAAAAATACCTTACAAGAAATGTAAATTACATATAAGTGCATTGATGGGAGGAGGATACAGGATTATTCCCTCCACTCCATTCTAGATTTTTAAAATAACATATGGTAATTTTAATGAAATAATACCTTTGCTTTATACTTTCATTAAGAGAAAACCTTCATGAAGAAAAACTTTTGTGAATTGACACCCCTGATTATACATTTTGGTCTCATGTTTTGAAAAGGAGAAACTACAATACTCATTTACTGACATATTTATGAAATATTGTCATAATAAATAAATGCAGTTGCATTAGGTGACTGTGCTA